>NC_065903.1:2424242-2727272 GCF_905147045.1 Nymphalis io
AACGTCAATGTCTTTGTTGCTGTTTTTGTGCTTGGAATTTAAATTTGTTTGAGAGCTTTGATTTTGATATTCATCGCCTTTTTTGTGTCGATTGTTCCTCATCCTTTGTCGACTGTACTGGAATCTGGGAAACGAAGCAAAAATTTAATAATTTTAACCTTTATTCTTTACTGAAAATTGATATACTCGTAAATAGCAGTTGATATTGGTGACAAAATAAAACGTCAAATAAATTCAATGGCACCTATTTGTCGGTTAAGTTATTTATTTATTTATTTATGTTGTTTTGGACAACCAACAGTAGATACATTAGATAGACAGTTAAATAGAGGTTGAAAAGGTTTATTTGACAACGTTCTACAAATTATAGGTTATCACATCATTCGTTAAAGCATCACATTATAAATAGTAAATAAAGTTAATCGTTAACAAGTCCATAAAAATATAAATACATTAACATCATTAAAATAAAGATATTGTGAAATTATTATTAATATGAATATTTATATAAACTTACATAAAATTTTAACAAAGAAAATAAAAAAGGTCATAATTCTATATAAGTAATGAATAATAAGTGAAATTGGATCGATTGCAAGATAGTTCAATGAGGGCAACTATTTAGGTAATTCAAAATTTTGCGTTTCAACTGAGCCAGACTATTATGGAAAATATCCAAATCAGCTACTAGTTTTGAAATGCTATTGTATAAATCTGATAAACGGGATGTAAGTGATTTTTCCTCATTGCGTCCTGTCTTTTACACATGTTCCTATTGTGTAAAAGATTACCTATTCGTCTTCTATTGCTACGAGGTAAATTAAATGTCAATGTGGCCAAAAACTTGGGGCTATCAGTAATAAGTTAACCTAAGCTTAAACGAACAATGCTTAAGATTACGTCGTTAAAGTTGAAACGCACTATCAAAAGTTGAAGTTGAAGAAAAGTTCAACCGATAACGCTAAGGAAAAGAAAAATAGTCTATAAAAGTACCTTAGAAACCAGGCATGAGAAGGTAAAGGGCTAGTTTTTTCTTGAATCACCTATTTTTGAGATTGTAACATTCATATTTTGATTAAATTAATTGATTTTATTATTTTACAGTGTCATATTTCATTAGCATTTTTTTATTTTTTTCTCGCGTCGTTTTGGAATATGAAGCACTAAAGGTTGGTTGATGCATAAATGTGACACAATATCTTTCGATAAATGCAGGGTTTCTGAAGATTATTAAATCTTATATATTATATAATAAATCTTATACTGGTGGTAGGGCTTTTGTGCAAGTTCGTCTGAGTAGGTACCACCCTTTTTTATCGCTGGAAAAACGCGTTACGCGTTTCCCCCACGGGAACAGGGGGGGGGGTATGTGGGGATCACCGGTGTCCAAGGTGCCGAGTGCGCCCCGAACATGGGAATACCTACTAAAAAACCAGCGGTACTCTTTCCGTCTTAAAGTTGGAGCGCCACAGGATCGCTTGCGCATACTACCGTGAAGGGGAGGTACCACCCACTCATCAGATATTCTACCGTGAAATAGCAGTACTTGGTGTTGTTGGGTTCTGGTTTGAAGGGTGAATGATCCAGTGTAATTACAGGCACAAGGGACATAATATATTAGTTCCCAATGTTGGTGGCGCATTGACGATGTAAGCGATGGTTAACATTTCTTACAATGCCAATGTCCATGGGCGTTGGTGACCACTTACCATCAGGTGGTCTATATAATAATATCCTGGGACATTTTTCACACAAGGCCATCTGATCTCAAATTAAGCTCAAATTAAGTAAAGAGCTTGTACTATGGAAACCAGACAACTGATATACTACATATACTATTTTTCTTTTGTAAATACATACTTATATAGATAATTACACCCAGACTCAGGACAAACAGACATGTTCATGCACACAAATGTCTGTCCTGGGTGGGAATGGAACCCACAACCTTCGGCGTGAAAGGCAAGCATCCACCAACCATGCCAACCGGCTCGTCAAATGGTGGTCCATATGCTCTTCTGCCTACCTAAACTATAAAATAGATGTTCTATTTTCCAAATACGATATGAATTTATAGTATGCGCAATAATAACACATATGAAAAATTGGTACTTGTATGGATATAAAACCACAATCTTTCAATAAGATCCACATGTGCACCATGCCGCCTGCGCTTAAAGATTTATTTCAAAATAATATGGAAGGTATTAATTTTATTAAGTTTATATTTCAGTACAATTTATTATTTTTCTGTACACAAACTCTGTATAACGTGGCTTATCCCAAATAAGCTTTTATGTAGAATGATCATAAATATCGTCATGACAACAGAGCCATGACTGTACATGAAATATTCATTGAAAAAGATTAATTGCTCGGAACTATTATTATAGGTATAGCGGTCGATCAATAACCAATAACGACGAGTTTAACGATGAACTAGATTTAAATGAACTAGTATTATATATATATATATATAATGCCGTGTATGTAATTGTTATTTGCTTGTCCTTCTTCCTGAGGTAAATTCTTAAAGAAAAAGGATTCCGCGGTAAATTTTGGCTATATATATGATACCTACGAATGTAATGGGATAGCTCTCTTATTCTCTGTAAGAAGATTCTGTAATCTGTTCTGTGTCGATACCACAATTTAATTTGTGTTCGAAATTATTTTAAAAATTAAACGAAGAAAAGCTAAAGTAAAAGATTTTTAAAAATAAATTTCATAACTATATAAAATACATTTGAATTCGGAATTTTAAGTAGAATAAAAGATATGAATCTTTTTTTTATGATATAGGTTGACGTACGAGTATATGGACCACCTGAAAGAAAGCGGTCACCAACGCTCGTAGACATTGGTATTATAAGAAATGTTAACCATCGCTTAAATTGTCAATGCGCCACCAACTTTAGGAACTAAGATGTTATGGCCCTTGCATCTGTAATTACACTGGCTCACTCACCCTTCAAACCGGAACAAAACAATACCAAGTACTGCTGTTTTGCGGTTGAATATCTGATGAGTGGGTGGTACCTACCCAGACGAGCTTTCACAAAGCCCTGCCACCACTAAATATATATATATATATATATATATATATATATATATATATATATATACATATATATATATACCAGTAAATGTATAATCTTCACACTAGCCGAAAGTATTATTGTTTATTCCAATTATTTTCTCATATAACGTCATCACGAATATAGTAAGGGGCTGAGCATCGGTTTCATTATAAATCGCTTATCTTCGTACTCTGAACGTCGTTTGTTTGAAAATTAAATTACTTCAAAGATGATTTGAATAACAAATAGCTTCCTAATTAATTGTTTACCCTATGTCACGAATTCCGTCAGGTGTTCTGTTTAATTTAATTAAAGGTTGCGTAACTTCGACCGGTCTATTGTTGAACGAAGTTAAATAACGCTCATAATTTTATTGTTACCTTTCAACAGACTTATAAATAAAACCCTCGTTCCGAAATTCTGAAATTCGGTGTTTATCTTCATATATAGTATTTATACATATATTTTAAGCTAACAAACTTCCACAGACGTGCTGTACGTGCCTTTGGTGTGGCTCTCTATTATTTTTAATGTGGCTTATGTTTTTATTATTAGACAGCTTTATAAACAAGTTTCAGGATTGCAAATTTAATTGGCTTATATTTTGCTATTCATATGATATTATATTATATGAATCCAACAAATTTTAATTCTACGTTTCTATTTGAATATGTAATCGTGTGATTTTTATGAAAAACTTATATATATTTAAGTAAAACGATTTCGAAGTCATGACTTACAGTAATTTTTTAACTAAACAAAAAGACAAAACCAAACATATAACACTGTTATGCCTATCGTATTATTTAGCTATATATTTATATATAGCTTATTTACGAAAAACTTATAAAATGATACGTTTCATTAATCATGATTAATTTTCGTTTTGGTGTTTCATTTTTACAACTGCCATATAATCTTTCCGCCTTTTTATTAAACTCCTCTTGTATTGGCTTGGCTCCAAATTCTTGTGGGAGGATTCGTTTGACCATTAATAAATAAATACAGTCAAGACATAAGTCAGTGCCTTCAATATTGCCTTAATAATAATTTTATTTATTTTATGATTGAATTTATTTTATGACTTTATGCTAATATAATTAGCGTCTCTTTTGCTTGATTTATCTCTGGATCTTTATATAGAGGAGAAGGTTTTTCTCTAATTTGAACTTCATTTTTATTTTATATTCGCTTTGATCAAGTACTCGACGTATAAAAGAAATTGATTCCGGCAGTTACACAATCTTCACCCACGAGCCAATTTTTGTTGATCAACTGCAACAAAATATTTCTTACAGTGCCCATGGATAGATGTAGCCCATAGGTTGTGTCCACTTTTTTTTTTTTTTTATAAAATAGGAAGACGGACGAGCATATGGGCCACCTGATGGTAAGTGGTCACCAAACGCCCTTAGACATTGGCATTGTAAGAAATGTCAACCATCGCTTACATAGCCAATGCGCCACCAACCTTGGGAACTAAGATTTTATGTCCCTTGTGCCTGTAATTACACTGGCTTACTCACCCTTCAAACCGGAACACAACAATAATAAGTACTGCTGTTTTGCGGTAGAATATCTGATGAGTGGGTGGTACCTACCCAGACGAGCTTGCACAAAGCTCTACCACCAGTAAACAAAGCTCTACCACCAGTCACAAAGCTCTACCACCACTTACCTTACTTAAGCCATTTGCCAGTTCAACCTTTATTACATAAATTTTTTTTACTTGATTCGTTTTAATCGTTGGATGATCAATAAAAATTGGCAAGTCTCCATTGATTTTGGCCTTGAAAACAGCCATTGAAAAGAAATGAAAAATATTTTATGAGTTGCTGAATTATCTTAAAAAGTTTACCATCCGACGTTTAATATACATATATTCCATATAGTTAAGAATTCAACGTTAGGTACTGTCCATAACTAGCAAGGAAATGGCTCCATAGAGCGCGTTGTCATTTAAGGCAAGATGGATGGCACCAGACCACGTGGAAGGTCGTCCATGCGATTACCGACCAAATAAAAACAACTGTTGGCGGTTCTTTCCTTTAATGTACCAGGATCACCACTAATAGGGACATATGGTGAAGGCTCGTGAGGCGAATAACATCTGCGACATAATTCATAACTACTTCATGGCGACCACGACTGCTCTGAAAAGTGTGTCACGACGAAGAACAATTGTCTACAATATTAGTGTCTTCTTTTAATATTTATTATAATAACAATATCAGTGAGCCAAACACGTTGGCAAGGAAGGCCACTGAAATAAAAAAATATATACTCTATTTGTTTTACACGAATTTGTTAGTGTAGAGTTTTTTGATCCAATGGGCTATTGTTACCTCCACTCCACTAACCACAGCTGTAAATTTAAATGGAGAGATAAATAGGAATATTAATATTTCATTAACTCGTACCTGTGACGGAACACCCAGCAGTTGTAAAATATAAAAATTTAGAATAGAATTTATTATAATATTATAACGTATAGTGCCAAAGTATATAGTAGGTATTTTTTTTTTCGCATTGAGTAATACTGTTGGCCTTGCTGGGCGAGTTGAACTCAGCCGGATATTGGGAGCCACACAGGGCTCAAGAGAGACGGACGTCCTAAGGGTGCCTCCTGTGAGGCCGGACCTCAGCTTAGGACTCCGTTGAAATCGGGAGGGAGGGACGTGTGCATTATTAGCGCCGTCATACGCCTAAGCGTTGACGGGACGTAACGTAAGAGGGTCGTCGACCCCGCCGGCGGGGTCAGTGTGTGTCGTTTGTGTTCCCTAACAAGTGCATGTTGGCAGCGGTGAGTCTATCGACTGGATCGAGTAGGACGTGCTTAGGTCGCCTACAGGTTATAGTAGATATACGCGCCATTCACATATAAAAGAGTAGAGAGCTGCGGTGGAGATATTCGCCATATCAAATTACGAGTCAACCTTACCCCCAAGGCATCACAAAAACAAGGAATATTTTTTTTAGCCTAATAATAAAGTAATATTAATTAATACTTCTTAAGATGGTAAGGCTTCATAAAATGTAATCATTTTTATAATACTACTTTATGAAAACGTGTTTCAAAACTGGAGCGATTATCGGTAGCAAGAGATTGGCCAACGTTATAAACATAATTAAGGCATTTAGTATCTTATCGTTCAGGGAATAAAAACTAAATTCAAATGAAAAAAAATTAACACGAAACATTTGTTTATTGTACGTCGTTCTAAGTAAAATTATGTCTGTTTACTGTTGATAAAATTGTAATGCTTGTAAATGCGGAGTTAATTTGCATGCGTGAATAAGCGGAAGATATTTTTTTAATAGAATAATGTCATATAAAATTTGCCTTTATAAACTGTCATTTTTTTAATAACCTTGTAAGAAATTCTTCTGGTTGGGTTTTGATAAATAACGTAACAGCCGGTAAATGTTCCAGAGCTATCCAGGTCCGGACTTAGAGATTCAAGGCCCCTAGAAATATATTGAATATATTGAAGTTCGAGGCCCTCGCACTCCAAAAGCGGTAGGAGGAAATACATATTATTTTTGAATGGGGCTCCATTCAGCCACAAGATCCGTGGCTTGGACATAAATCCGGACCTGGATTTATCATCATAATAATAAATGTTAAAATAAAGGTGAAACCTTTGCTTGTTAGCTTTTCCGGATTCTTGAAAAAGCAATTAGTAGGCTCATTAGCTGGAAAATTACTACCACCGTCCATAGACATCTGCGACACCCAAGGGCTTGCAGGTGCGTTGCCGGCTTTTAAGGAATGAGTACGGTAACATGTTTCATATATTAAAAAAATTAGCACTCCAGGAGATTTTTAAGCAAACGCTGTCAAAATTATAACACATACAAAATAACTTTGTATGAGTGATTTGTAGGTATCTAAAGTGTCTGAAGCCGAGATGGCCCTGTGGTAAGAACGCGTGAATCTTAACTGATGATCGTGGGTTCAAACCCGGGCAAGCACCACTGAATTTTCTTGTGCTTAATTTGTGATTATAATTGATCTCGTGCTTTACAGTGAAGAAAAACATCGTGAGGAAACCTGCATGTGTCTAATTTCACTGAAGTTCTGCCACATGTGAATTCTACCAACCCGCATTGTCCTCAAAAAGAGGAGAGGAGGCCTTTAGCCCAGCAGTGGGACATTCACAGGCTGTTACGGTAAAGTGTCTATAGAAAAAATAACAATAGCATACATATGTGTATATAAAAAAACTATAAAAAATAACTTCAACAGTTATTTAGTTTAATTTTCACTAGTATCAAAATCACTACATATTACAAAAAAGGCACCACGTCAAGTCTGTCTGTTTGAACTATTGAAGGGATTGTCATACACTTTCCACAAGTGGACAGAGTGATGTATAGATGTTAGATTTTACAGGTAAAATGCATTAAGGTTCTGTTTAAATTGCTATTTTAATTATCATTAAATAACACCAATAGAATTATATATAATATGATATGTTTTAAGAAGATAAATATTGCTTTTTACACTTCGCGATTCGGACCTGCAGTTTTTATATTATGAGATATTATTATTATAAATGGTATATATTATTGAAGAAATACACTGAGCGGATTGTTAAACGTAACCCTATAATAGAAGCAGTCACAGTTGATTGAAAACTAAAATCTAAATTTTTCAAAGCAATACACTCGACCCTTACCAAAGAGCTCTTGATATGAGAAACCAAGGTCGTACATTGTTCTTTTGTCTCTTATGTTAATACTTAGAAAAGATACACTTGACCCCTATTTTTAAAAATAGAACAATGAAATGAACATACAATACAAATACTAATAAATGACGATATGAAATTATTATTTATGGAAAATATTCAAGTACATGAGCGGCTAATATAATTTATTTCGATATGTTTATTTGATTAAAGAACTCCTTTACAAAAAAAACGAGATGATCTAGTGGTTAGAACGCGTGAATCTTAACCGATGATTGTGAGTTCAAACTCGGACCAGCACCGCTGAATTTTCATGTGCTTAATTTGTGTTTATAATTAATTTCGTGCTTGACGATGAAGGAAAACATCTTAAGGAAAACTGCATGTGTCTGATTTCATTGGAATTCTGCCATATGTGTATTCTACCAACCTGCATTGAAGCAACGTGGTGGAATAAGCTCCTAATCTTCTCCTTAAAAGGGAGAGGAGGCCTTAGTCCAGCAGTGGGACATTAACAGGCTGTTACGTACTCCTTTACAAAATTTCAGTACATTCTTATGAAAAATAAAGTTGATTTATAGTTTTTGAGATATTAAAAAAAACTAACCACATCTTGTTAGGGTTTTGGTTCGTTCAGGTGAAGAACCACTCTTCATCATATTCTATCGCCATAATATGTGCCATTTGTTTAATATTTCGTGCATTATTTTCTAAAATTAATTCACTTTTAAAATATTTACCCTGGAATAAATCTATTTGAGAAAAATTCAAATGAAGATTAATAGAGATATTACGGATGAAAGCGGCTTGCATTAATTTCCCATAGAATTTATGGACAGCGATTTATATTAAATGTTTTTGTTTATAATCTGTTTTTCAACCGTTTTTAGTGCTGTTTGTCTTGTCAGAGATATATTTAAGCTTGATTGGATTAAATAAAATTACTCGTTTCAGTAGATTTTATTTATTTATTTATAAAAATATCACCAACCAAAAGTTATATATTATTAATTTTATTTTTTTCTTTTAATTATGTAACTACAAGTTCATTTAAAATATGCTAAGCGTAATAGTAGTCAAACTTTATTTATTTATTTTCGTCATAACTTAAAAGATTTTTCGATTATAATTTGTTTTATTAACTTAACAAACTGCTTTTTAATTATACACTAACATTGTGAACGAAAACTGGTAGGTAATTACTGTATCATAGTCTAAATTTCTGAAAACTTACTAAAAAGAATGCCTTTCTTGAATGAAGTTTTGGCTTTTTACTAAGCTGTATGTTCTGCGCAATCTGTTTGCGTTGGTAACAAAAAAACGGCATTGTAAATAATGCATAATGAAGAGGCAGCACGCGATGAAAAAGTTACGTATATTAAATACAAGGGCGGTAATTATTTCGAAATCGGTTTTGCTATATAGATGCGATAGATACAATATTTAAACTAGTAAGCAGATATTATAGATAATCGAACATTGAATATCACTAATTTATTTTAAATAAAACTGTAATGTAAATTAATCTCTAAGACCATATAAATTAATGAATTTAAAAAAAAACCACCACAAATTCTACTTACAAGGCTTCTTTCCTAAAATAAACGGAAAAATATCTCAAGTCACAAACTTGTACTGCCGTTCTCATTTGATACACGAACGACTTAACAAAACATTCAAATAAAATATAGCGTTAAACAATCGCTCACAATATTTTAATTTCAGAATTTTACTGATATATGAATAATACTAAAATTGTCATAACGGAATAGAATTTTAAAAATCGAATACGTTGACGTTATTATTAATAATTTTCCGGTTAATTTAGCGCAAATGAATCCAGTCATAATAGGGTAATCTAACTTTACTTCGCTAACGTATGTGAACCATATTACTTTCAGCGTACTGCATGCGAATGGTGAAACGATTACGTTTGTTTAACGACATAACGCAGCTATGGATGGATTACACAATTTTGTGTGAAAAGAATTTCACTATTTTTTTTTCAGCCTTTTGCCGTCCACTGCTATACGAAAGCCTGGCTTTTCACTATATTAGAGATTTAAAATTTATAAATAATAGCAGTTTTAAACCAATCTCGATATTATTTAAAATTTATTTTATTATCACCAGCACCAAAAGGGGTGAAAATATACCTTAATACGCTGATTGAGAACAGTTTATATAAATTCAGTTGTAAGACATGCGACACAGAGTTACAAGAGAAGTAAATAAAAGCTTATAATAGAATGAAGTCAAAACGTAATTTTTAAGATATTTTTTTTGTATTTTTTTAATCCTAAGTTGTTATTTGTTATACTAATTGCAATTGTTATTTGCCACCGCAGGGTTTCTTAGTAATTAGAAAAATAATTTCGCTCCTAAGACCAAACCATTACTTACAAAGCTAATTATAATTGGGCCTGTGAGAAGCTTTGTAAATATAACGATGCACAAAAATATTGTTTTGGTGGAAATATTCGATTGATAAAGTAATTTGGTCGGGTTATAAATTCGTTTGCAATACAAATTTACGAAGTACCGTTTAAATCAAAACATTCGATACCAGGCTCTCATAAGCGTATGAGAGATATGCACTCACTTTTTTGAGTAGTGAAAATAATAAAATAGACAATATAATTGATTCACTAGTTTGGTTTAAAATTATTTAACATTGTTAAGAATTTATATAATTTTCCATCAATATTCGAATGAAGTTCAGTGATATAAATCTGTCTATTGCAAATTTCAGAGGAAAACCGATTAAGGCTATTATTGTTTCCATATCTGGCATATCTTGAAGATGTTTCTATCAAACTAATAAATAAAAATCGACAAAAAAAATTGTATCACCACTTAAAATTACATTGCTGCTATAAATAATAATAACAGCATTTATTAAATGAAACGGTAAACATTACATAAGTATTCAAAGATATATATTTTTAAATGGCCAAATTATTTCAAATATAAATGGAATTTAGGTAAATTAATTTAAAGTTATTAATTAATAAAATTAGATTTTCTTTTATTTATGGTCGCTTTTTAATCATTGGTTACATTTTTATGAAAAATTTATGTTTTTAAAACTTACAAAAACAGCGAAAACGACAACCCAAATTCCTTATATTAAATTTACCTGGTGCTTGATAAAACGACTGCAAAACGCTTTTTTTCTATAAAACTTCAGACGAAAACGAACAAAAAAGTACCAGGTTTTTAAGTCACGTTTAAACCAAAACACGAGCTACCAGGATACCATAAACATGCAAAAGTGCTCAAATACTTTAAGGTATATTATTGCCATGAAATTATATATTTTATTGTTTTACAACAAGGTTCAAATGCGCTTGACACATTAAAAGCTAATATTACGTTTTATTAAAAAGATAAAGCATTTCAATGAGGAGATAATAAGATCGCATGAAGTTGTGTAATAATTATATTTAACAATAGACCGTTCTAACCAATATTATAAATGCGAATGTGAGTTTATTTATTTGTTTGTTACGCTTCCTCGTTTTACTACGGAATCAATCATCGTTAAATATTGCATACACATTCTAAGGGGTACAGAAAAGGGTATATATGTATGTGTATGTAAATATAATATATATATTGTTTTAAACATAACTTAATAATGCAACAAGCTGAAAATGTATTAATCAGCACTGGATGACAGCTAAGTACGTATATAAAATAGATTAATATTTATTATTGGACTAATGTCTATGGTTGATGGTTACCACTTTGTTAAGTTTGTTTACTATCCATACTATCCATTTAAAATAATACATTGAAGTTTGAACCTTGCTCATTGAAATCTTTATAACACATTGGTGTTAAGGATGTCTCGTCATATTTAAGTCACAGCGCCCTGACTCTTGGGAAATTATTATATCCAAACCTAGGTATAAACCTTAAAGACAGTTGGATAAGAAAATTATTATTTAGAATATATTAAGACCAGTAACTACTAGATAGTTATTAGTTGATGATGATGTCAGCGCACAAGTGATATCGCAAATAAATAACGTACTTAACGCTATTTATTCCATTCTCATAATGCGATTTGCTGACAAATATAATCCAAAAGAGAACCGAATTTATCGACATAGCTCAAAGGATTAGTAAGCTGTAGTGACAGTGGGCTGGTCACATTTGTCGCAGAACCGACAACCAATGAAGTAGACGTGTTCTGGAGTACCATGTAGAGTACCGTACCGTGAAGAGACCGTGCCTTGGAAAACGTAACGCAGGACGCCCTTTAGCTAGGTGGAGTGACGATATACGCAAAGTGGCTAGCAGCGGAGGATATTGAGAGCTGAAGATCGAGCTCAGTGGCGTGCTATTGGTGAGGCCTATATTCAGCAGTGGACGATGAAGGGCTGATGATGATGATGATGATGACAAACCTGACGCGGTTGGATAGAGTTCAAGATTAACGTTCTTTTCGAAGCATGGAAGTGTAAGAACTGCCAACTTTTAAGATTGTGGATGCTGTTTTAACTAGGACCGCAGGATTCTTGAAACATTGTAAGCTAGCGTTTTTTTTCATGCTGTGAAAAACTTTAGAACGACACCCAGGCCTCTGGGGTGGGAACTGGTTTATGTGAGATTTTTTTAACTAACATCATTACGAGGCTGCGGCGACTAACAACAGATATTAATGTTTTTTACATATAAGCAATTCGATTTTTCAAAATATATTTTTGCGATTTTGTTTCTTTAATGCTTTCTAGATTTATTATAAGTATTGATAAGCTTGTTTCACACCGTCGAAGCCGTAAATAACTGCTAGGGCAAAACATTTTTCCTTTTTTATAGATTTTCAAATAAAGACGCCATCACGTTTACACCAAAAAATATTTTAGGATAAAGAACCAGGAAATATTTTCGTAAATTTATGTAGACACTAGATATCTTATAAGACGTGTGAATTTGGGGTTAGTTTTCACCGTACCTTTTCTGATACCGGCTTAATGATAAGGCAAATTTATTACGTTTTCCTTTGTATCATATCAAGACTAACATAACCACACTGACCTTGACACGTTGAATCTTAATCGAAGATTGCTTTAAAACCGCTCAAGCACCAATGATTTTTCATGACATTAATTTTTGTTTATAATTCATATTGCGATCGGCGATCAAGCTTAAAAACTTGAAATGAAGGTTGCATTAGTCGGATAAAGTTCTACATATATGTACATATTTAACTCGTATGGGTTCAGCGTGGTGGAAAAAGCTTCACACCTTCTCCTTGAGAACTTTCGCACGGTCACTTTATGGAAACTGCATTAGCCAGCAGTTTTTTCGAACATACATATATGACTTGGGAACCTTGAAGAAGAGCGTATACATACTTTATAGGCCTTTAAAGCTTGTATAATATAATAGTTAATTATAAGTTTTATTGATACCTTTGTTATCATACTAATGTTTATTTATTGAGTTTATTTTTATAAAAATGATATCTTTTATATTTTTAGTATTATTTCGGCACTTTTTTGTTTACAATAATAGTTATCTATTTATTTATTTATTCAAATTACAACTCAGCTTATTTCTAATGAATACAAGATTAATGCAGTAAAAATTTAACTACGTTAGCGTACATAATAATGCTAAACAACCCAAGTCCGATTCATATTACCGTACCAGGTGAACTGTATGACGTTAGGCGCAAAATTCTCGATGACGTGTGACTAGCTGCAAAGTATATGCCAAAATTACACTCTGCTTCTATTCCGATAAGTATAGTACATTTATTTTATAACAAATTGTATACTGCAAATATACACGCGGTCGTTAGTGTGTGTGTGTCTGTGTGCAAGAGAGATCTATGTAATTTTAATGTATGTATTTAAGTTTTTTTTTATTATAGATGGTATGCTGTCTGGAAAGTGAGCCACCTGCTGTAATATTGTCTACTATAAGAAATGCTGTTTGGTAGTAGAATTTCTTATGACGTCTACCCAACTTGCACAAAATCCTACCACAAAGTAAAATTATTAACACAAACAAAACAGTCAATATCTGTTTTGTTCCAAAAAGAAACATGAATATAAGTCGCATGTCGATTATTATTATGAGTAGTAGTGTACTTTTAGATGTTGTAATTGCCGTCCCATCTGATTGTGAGTTTGAGTGAATAGAGATTTCACCTTTGTACAATACGAGTATGTTTTGCGCTCATAAATATCTGCCTTCTTGTTGGGAAGCCATTTTGAAAAAATGGAATATTTGAAAATACCCCAGAATATACTAATCGCACAGTATCGATGTTGCCGGGCTGAGACTATCTGAAAAAGTTGAAAAAAATGCTAATGAAGGTAATATAGTACGGCGGTTGATACCTGGCTCGAACATGATTATATTATAATATCTCATTTATATAAAAATATATAAAAAAATTGCCAGGTTAGCTACCTGTATTAAAAAAAAGAATCATGGGTGAGGTCGTAAGAATATTAATTGCTACCAATAAAATATCATAGGATTTACAGGGATTATTATAAAAGCTTCAAATATATTATAATAATAACTCATAACATATTATACATGTTTACCCTAAAAGTGATAAATAACTCTTTAAGCTAGCTTAGATTGAGCTGGTAAGAAGTGCGGTTAGGTGCGGGAGGTACGTATTCGTATTGGTTATGACACACTGCGCGGGAAATAAATAGACTTGAGTGCGGCTGCTGGTTTTTTCTATATTTTTTATGCGATAAAAAATATATGATGTAAGGTAAAAAATATATTTATAATACAGCATTATTCTACCTTACTACTTATATTCACTTTAATTTAAGTGGAAAAACTACGCCGATATATAATTTTTTTTCGAAGTCATAATGAATGACTCGTTCAATGATATCTCGTTAGTTCAAAGTCAAAGTATTTGTATTCACTCTTGGTTGCAATCGGCTTTAATATAAGAGTTGTGAAATTTTCATTATAATTAAACACAGTATTATTTTTTTACAAACCCTAAAACCCAATGTATGACATAATCTACACGAGGAAGCGCTGCAGTACAGCGTACGTCACAAAGTGTAATAAATAATCAATGACGTCATATATCTCCCAGAATCGCATCAATGTATCAAGTTGAGGCGCTCATTATGTCGGGTCGCCTGTAATCAATAGATCTTTGATCAGATCTCTGAGAGTGAAATGAGATCCAAGTTTTTGATTCGTAATTATTAGAAGTTACTCGATTCTATTCACAAATACAGAGATACATAATACAGAAATGCCGCTACTGGTTGTGACATAGTAGGGCTGGTTATTTTTTACCATAGAAAATTTGAATTACATTTCAACATAGAAATGCGGCTAGCAATCCGTGTGGTCATAATTTATACAGTAGCTATTTTTAATTAAGTTTAATACTAAAACATTTTTTAAATAAATAATATCTATTTATTTATATATTTTTCGATTTAAATAATAATTTAAATCGAAATAACTTAAAACGATCGGTTATAGACCTTTGGTAAAAGAACGCACAATGGTTGTTAAATTGAATACGTTTTTTATTATAAGAATATAAATAACTGTATAAAAACCTAAACTAGACAAAGAGACAAAAAGATAATATAAAATAATGCTCTTAAGACGTTAATCTTAATATTAAGGGCTGTCTTTTTCAGACAACATTTTAATAAAAAATAGAGATTGAAACGTTTTTATTTGGTGTTATTTTGGTTTTTCTCTTTTAATTTTTATTTCAAAGCATTAGATTTACATCTTGTTTTATATTATTATTAATAATGTAGTCAACTGTCGCGTTGATATAATGGCTAGCTTATAAAGCAGACGCTGAGGTCAGGGGTTCAAACCTCGGCCCTATAAATAAGTTATTGGTTTTTGGCGAAAAATTCTCAATGCCCGGATTTTGTACCTTGGGCGTGTTTACTCTCTTAAAGTACGTGATGGTGTTGGTCCTGCACTTGATTTTTTTTAGAAGTTATCGCATTTGCCGTTCCATCCTGCTTGTCCTGCATTGATGTCTAGTATTCCTTGAGAATGGCTGCCTTGAAAATGTGGAGTCCTGACCGTTATCTTCATAAATGTCGTACCTAGGTTGTTGTTTCAAAAAATGTAAATTATCAAGTTATTTATAAGTGCAATATAAAATGAAACAACGCTAAAGGGTCTGTGTTTGACGTATCTGTAACAAGATAACCATCTTATAATGTCATTGTTAGTGTTACTGAGATGCAAATGACGGGTGAGTAGAATTATCATCCGCTTCAGAGCTTCGTAATAAGTTCAAAGACTCAAGTCTCAAGCAAAGTCGAATCTAATTTAAATATTTCAATCTGACATTTTAATTTTCTTTGATATATTATAAGAAATTTGAACGTTAATTGGTGATAGTTTTTGTGTTGGTCCTAAGTAGCTACAATCTTTAAACACTGTTTAGGTATACAGTGATAGAAGGCGCTCATTAAATAAATAACTTATTAATAAAAAAAATACTATATGGCCTAATCATATTTTGAAAAAGTATAATTTATACTTATATCATAAATATGACAAAATCCATGATAATTTCGTTAATCACTGTCTGATTTCTATTTAAATTTACATTTAATTTACAGTACAGTAACAGCCTGTGAACGTTACACTGCTGGGCTAAGGCCTCCTCTCCTTTTTTGAGGAGAAGGTTTTTTAGCTAATTCCACCACGCTGCTCCAATGCGGGTTGGTGGATGCGTTCTTACCACTGGGCCATCCCGGCTCACACATTTAATGTGCCTTAGTTAAATCTATTTAATAATATAATTAAAAAAATGCACTCTTTTGGTGCTGATACATACCAGGTTGTTATTATACTAAACATATTATATGTTTTAGTATATGGATTAAAATAAAACTTTTGTGATGTAAAATATTTATTGACGCGCCTTAAGGACTAACGACCGATTCGCATGTCTTGGCGACAAACGGCATAACTCTTTCTTATATCGCCATGCCATTTCTCTGCCACCGCACCCTTGTGTTACCATTTTATTAATTATCTGTATCGGTCCGTTGGATATGACTTGTAATAAAATTACATCTGTCCATTAACTGTCATTGTGGGAGATGACAACTGTCATGGTAAGAGGCTTAAAAATTTTGGATGAACAACCAACAGATACAGAACATATCTAATATCTCTTACTTAAGTTTTTTTTTTTTTTTTATAGAATAGGAAGGCGGACGAGCATATGGGCCACCTGATGGTAAGTGGTCACCAACGCTCTTAGACATTAGCATTGTAAGAAATGTCAACCATCGCTTACATATCCAATGCGCCACCAACCTTGGGAACTAAGATTTTATGTCCCTTGTGCCTGTAATTACACTGGCTCACTCACCCTTCAAACCGGAACACAACAATACCAAGTATTGCTGTTTTGCGGTAGAATATCTGATGAGTGGGTGGTACCTACCCAGACGAGCTTGCACAAAGCCCTACCACCAGTATAAAAGTTAAAATTTAAAATTTTATCAAATAAGAAGTGAATAAAAGTGGATTATGTGACATTAATAGTGTGATTTTGTATTAAGATTATATCGGACATTAAATAACGTTACACTGACAACTGTGTCTTATTTCAGACCAGCTTATATTTTTGTAAGACTACGTCAGATTGTAATATATAATATTAGTTGTGATACTAATTATTATTAAATATTACTGAAGAGTATTTGTCATTTTTTATGTTAATCAATAATAATCTATATTTTTAATCTGGCAACAAGAACATTGACAGATACTGTTTATGGCGGGAAACTGATAGACTGAATACTTTTTACAAGCATTGCGGATTTCTTGTTGAGATCTAGTTCTTACACGTATACTATACACATCATTGGTATGTTGTAAAAATTGATAACCTCGCATGACAATATTACTAACATCATAAGCAAAACTGTCGTGTAATTTATTGGTTTATTTAATTAGGATTAATTTCTTTAAACATCTAGATCTGCCGGTCGTCCCGTGACAACCGCAGTTTAAAAAAGGTTTTTCTTTGACTTAAGAACGTATATAATATTAGTCCTATGATCACAGAATATTTAAAGGTAATAAGTAAGTAAGGCGCTTGTTAATATTTGATGTGTCCATCATAAATAGGCTTTATATTTTATCTTCAAAGATTTTCTAAGATCCGTTTTTATTAAAGCCGCTTTATAAGGCTTTACCAGAATTTTCTACTTCATTCCTTTCCGACAGTGCCGCAAATAAATTTTGTATTATTATGACAGTAAAAAAAATTAGACATAGAATTAATGTATTTCTCTTTGTGACCAAGACAGTAGGTGTTGTTTGAAGAGTTTATCTATACAAATAAATAAAATTGAAGTATCGCTCTGTGATTTATATTTTATATAAGATAAAAAAATTCTATCTGTCAGCTTGTTTGTTTGTCCGAGGTAATCTTCAAATGGCTAAATATTACAAAAGCAAATAACTGAATTAATACAAAAGCAAATAACTGAATTATTATAAAAGTATTCCGAGGTACCGTTTAGTCGTTCTTACATCAAAATCAGTTGAGTCTATTAAAAGTTCCTTATCATTATATACATATTTCTCACATATTACTATCGATTGAAGTCAATTATAAATTGACAAACAGCAGTATGCGTATATAATCGATAAATTTTTACCAAAAACCCAGTCATTCTTGTAATTAGTCAAATTGCTGTTCAGATGCTGGTTATCAAATTAAAAGTTAAAATGGCTATTTGCTAGTTAACAAAACCATATTTTTAGACTACCGTTTCTACTTTACTTTAATGGTTTAAATATTTACGAAATTGTTAACATATATATATATATATATATATATACAGGGTTACAGGGTAATATGTCACGATCCTTTTAAAGGGTTATAGTTTAGGACAATAGCTATCAAATGACCCCCAAAATGCTCATGCAAAAGTGTATCGTTTTCGAGTTATTAATTTTTTAATATTTTTTTTATTTAAAGGATGTTTAAGATTCTAAAATTCAATAAAAAAAAAATTAACGTATTTTCCCTATTTTTTTTTGTATTTCTTGCTAGGGTACATCCTAGTTAATAATAACCAGTTATAAAACAAAAACAATCTTCAAGCATTTTTAAATTACAGATCCAAAACTGTACAACTTTTCGATTTTTAATTTTGATTCTTTAAGTTACTCGCAATTTTTTTGTAAAAATCACTATGGCTCTTATCGTGCGGATCATTTTAAAAACATCTGCGTTTCCTTAGCTATCCATCGGTACATAAAAAGTACAGTAACAATCATAAACTCAGGAGAAAATTAGATAACAAAGAGACCAGGTAGGAAATTCTAAGAAATGCTATTGTTAAGAAATTAAATCTGGATCAAAGACAAAAGGACCTCAATGCAAAGTAGTTAAAGATTATTTTTAATAGGGGTAATAGGTAAAAAAGGAGAGATAAACCAGAGCTGTCATTGCAATTTTGAATTTAAATCAAAAACAAAATACTTAATCTTTTTAGTTACTCCATACTTTCGAAATTACACTGTTTATTATTTATAATTCGTGTTCAAAATGAGATCCCCTATTTCGTATACAAATACGCATTCTTTTTCTTAATTAACTTTTTACTACAACACTAATCAAGCTATGTCGAATAGAATTTGCAGCATTCATTATTCTTGTTTTGAGTTCTTCAATTGTTTGTACTGGTGAAACATCATAAACCAGGCTTTTCATATGCCCCCAGACATAATAGTCCATCGGAGTCAAATCTGGACTTCTCGCTGGCCATGGGATTGGTCCTCCTCTGCCAATCCATCTATTACGATAATTGCTGTCTAGCCACTGTCTTACGGACATTCGAAAGTGTGCGGAGCAACCATCATGCTGGAATATCATTCTCTGCCTAAGTTTCAGCGAAACATTTTCGAGTAACTCATGCAGGATTTCTCTAAGCAAGCTTTCATAACTTTCACCATTTAAGTTATCAGGTAGGAAATGTGGCCCAATAAGATTATCATTGATAATCCCCATCCAGACGTTTACCGAGAAACGAATATATATATACAAACAGAAACATATATAGAAACATATATATATATACATATATATATATATATATATATATATATATATATATATATATATATGTTAACAATTTCATCATTTTTAAAAATATATATATATATATTATAGAATAGAAAGGTGGACGAGCATATGGACCATCTGATGGGAAGTGGTCACCAACGCCCATAGACAATGGCATTGTAAGAAATACGGTAGAATATCTGATGAGTGGATGGTACCTACCCAGACGAGCTTGCATAAAGCTCTACCACCAGTAAATAATTCATTTAAAATATATATTTACAAGCGACAATATATGTTTGAAGTGTAGCTTTAATAATAATGTGTGATGATGAGAATAGAATACAAATATATTTTAACTGAGGTTATGATATGTTAGGTTAGGTTTAAGTTCGGGAAAGTACCACCGAGTTTTTATGTACAAGATTTTACTGTCTCTCAACGTTAATCGTGCTAGATGTTTCCTGTGAAACCAGTTTGGCAGATAGGTCGTTAGGTGCCGCTTATCTATTGCACAACTACAATTTTTTGGAATACAATTCCAAAAAATTGTAGTTTTTACAAATCACATATTTCTTGTTTATTATTTTGTATGGGTGATATCATATGTCCGTCTATCTACTTAAGCTAGATGTTACTGAAAGAAAAAGAAATCTTTACGAAAAAGAGCGTAGCCGAGATGGCCCAGTGGTAAGAACACGTGAATCTTAACCGTTGATCGTGGTTTCAAACCCGGACAAGCTCCACTGAATTTTCATGTGCCTAATTTGTGATTATAATTCATCTCGAAAACATCGTGAGGAAACCTGCATGTGTCTAATTTCACTGAAATTCTGCCACATGTCTATTCCACCAACCCGCACTGGAGCAGCGCGGTGGAATAAGCTCCAAACCATCTCCTAAAAAAAGGAGAGGAGGCCTTAGCCCAGCAGTGGGACATTCACAGGCAGTTACTGAACTGAATACTGAATACGAAAAAGAGACAAAATATACACTCATGGAAGAAGAAAATAGAAAAAAGATCAGAGGAAGACAAATATAATATAGTATACATACAATATATTTTTTTTTTTTTTAATATATTGGCAGGTGGATGGGCAAATGGGCTACCTGAGGGTAAGTGGTCACCACCGCCCATAGACATTGGCGATGTAAGAAATGGTTATTATTTTGCGATATCTTAGAACTTTGACCTGAATTTAACTATAAAAAATCAAATAAAAGATTAGCAATTTGCTTTATATTCCATCTTAACAGCGCTGTCTCATTTGAGCAACGTACTAAATAAGGTAGGTAAGTGATTAATTTAGTCTATATTAATCACTTTTTATTAAAAAAATAAAAAAAGAAATTGAAAACGAAAAATAAAACTAACTGTAATAAAAAAATAAATTAAAGTTTTTAAAAAAAAATATTTACCTATCTACGATCTAATCATTTTTGTTATAAAAAGTTTTTAATCGGTTTTTACCGTTTTATTAAAAATGTTTTTAATCAAATCTCGTAATAACGACACCAGTTAATTCGACGACGGAATCAAAAAGCGTAGCGAGTCCTGAACTCAATTAAACCTGTAATTTATTCAGCCTGAAGCAATAAAGTCAATCGATTGGTTGTATAGTTAACTGATATTGCGTCCTGTTTTCGTACGGGTAATATTTTATTAGTCTAAAATTTCATATAATTGTTAACGTAAAAATAAGCTTTACGAGTTATTTTGAAGTCTCATTATCTAAACCAATTATTTGTTATTTTTAAACAATGAATTTTATACTCTAATACCGCGGACTAAGTTCTATAATTCCATACAAGGGATGTTATACTTCAAAACTATGATAATAATAAATTATTTATAAGTTGAAATAAAGCCGAGATGGCCCTGTGGTAAGAACGCGTGAATCTTAACCGATGATCGTGGGTTCAAACCCGGGCAAGCACCACTGAATTTTCATGTGCTTAATTTGTGATTATAATTCATCTCGTGCTTTACGGTGAAGGAAAACATCGTGAGGAAACCTGCATGTGTCTAATTTCACTGAAATTCTGCCACATGTGAATTCTACCAACCCGCATTGGAGCAGCGTGGTGGAATAAGCTCCAAACCTTCTCCTCAAAAAAGAGGAGAGGAGGCCTTTAGCCCAGCAGTGGGACATTCACAGGCTGTTACGGTTACGGTACGGTAAGTTGAAATATTGTCGTCCTTTATTACAGCTTATTTTGTTTTATCGTTACAATTTACAGTACTGAAGTACAATACCGATACAGTACTTCAGTACTGTAAAGTGTGTAAAAAGATTATTAACCATTTAACATTACAATTTGTATTCTAGTTTTTAAGTATAAGTAAATAATATTATTACTGTATATTATATGTATGCAAGAGTTTCTGGTTCAGTGATAAATATAAAACAGAGTTCCATTAATATTTTTTTTTTTAGTTTATCTTTACACTGTGACAGAACTAGAGCGTTGCTTTTTATTTATAATGATGACTGGATGGTAATTAATGGTACGGTAATTGTGAATACAATATAGAAATATCATAACTTATGTAAAACCTTTTTACTTATTTAAAACGAATTAAAAATTTTCAATAATTGATAGAAAACTTTAATTATTGCAATAATATAACGTTTAATTTTATTAAACTTGTGCTATCATACACCCGACTCACACACATATGCATCTGTATGTTCAAATGTGTTTTACCCTCTTCATCAATGCGTTTAGTTTACAGACGCAGTAATATTCAGACAAATAAACATATAAAATTGTCCTTTCACCGTTATTAGAGAAAACTGCATTTTGCTATCAATACTATTGAGAGTAATCCAATTAACTTTGGTAATGAACTTTTTGTAAAATAAATTATTGTTTTAATGTTTCATTTAAAGACTTTGTTGTAAATGTTTACTTTGAAACCATATATTTAAAGAATCGCAGTAAAATACCGCATTATTATAATAGCGTATATATGTATAGTATTCTTGCTACTCAAACAGCAGAATAGAGAACAGTAGTTGAGTGGTGTAAGGGTCGGTTTTAACCCAAAGGCGTACCAACATATGACATATTCAAGACGAAAAATTAATGTTTTTTGATGCAAATAATAACAATTATATTACAACGTTGATGCTAATGAATACTGCTAAGATACAATTGAAAATGAAGACAAAGATCAATTGAAAATATTTTACGATGTAAAAAATATTAACTATTTAGTACATCGCCAATGCACCACCAACTCTCACTCCCACAACTTCCCACTTGAGAGTTAACATGTTATGTCTCGTGCCTGTAGTTACACTGGCTGACTCACCCTTCAAACCGGAACACAACAATATGAATATTGCTATTTGGCGGGAGAATATCTGATGAGTGGATGGTACCTACCCAGTTTTGCACAAAACCCTACCACCTAGTATTATTTATATATATTACCAATATCTATTATTTATTGACGTTTTAGATCGGGCAAAGTGGAGGCGTAGATCCAGGAAAGCGGACCCTGGCATTACTAAGCCGGGACAACGCTAGGCAGAAGAAGAAGATTATTTATTACAATATAATAAGTATAAAAATAAAATCTTCAAGATATTACCAACACGACACCAAGTAGAAAACAATGTTAAAACTTGAAGATAATAAAACTATGCGGTGAAATTAACCCAGTTAAACTTTAAACTATGTTGGATCCACTTCAGTGTGTCTCGTGTAAGTTTTTTACTTATTCGATAGCGTTGACATTTGTATGTAATGAAAACAGCACCATCTAATGACAACAATCGGAATCCTATAAAAATTTACGGCTTAACAATTTATATCTCAAAAAAAAATAGAATACAATTCACTTTAAAGATTTGAGAAAACATGATTAACATACTTAAATATATATAATTATATGCAACACACGGGTATTACACAAAAATAAAGAAAAAGAAATTAATATCTTCACTCAAAATAATGTGGCCATTTAACTTCAACACTATTGAATCAGTACAAAAACACACTAGGCACGCTGTTCCGTTTTCCGGGTGCTAAAAGTATCCACTTGTCAAAATATATTAGAGTCCCAGTCGAGTGTGCTACTTGTGTACTCGGCAAGTGCCTTGATATCACTACCCTTCTTACCGGACATCTCGATACTTGTGTGCACGGGACACAAGTATCGAATACTTGTGACCACAGTCTTCATTTCGACATATGGGAATGTAAACAGTCCCAGTTTCCAAACTTTGTTCTGCTACTGAAACATTATTGACAAAAAAATAACTTTCTATTGACCGGGTATTGAACTCAGGACCTTGGGATTCACAACCAAGCCATTATACCAACCAGAAAGTTAAATATATGTATACACGTCACTGGTGGTAGGGCTTAGTGCAAGCTCGTGTGGGTAGATACCACCCACTAATCAGATATTGTACCGCAAAACAACAGTACTTGGTATTGCTGTGTTCCGGTTTGAAGAGTCAATGTAATTGCCAGCACCAGGTATATAATATCTTAGTTCCCAAGGTTGGTAGCATTGGTGACGAAAGCGATGGTTAACATTTCTTACAATGTCTATGGGCGTTGGTGACCACTTACCATCAGGAGGCCTATAAGCTCGACCGCCTTCCTATACTACAAAAAAAAAAAGAACTAATTATTGTTGCATGGTATTAGAGTATCCAATGATTGAATGGAGCCTACAAAGACTTGCACAAAGTCTTACCACGTAGTATGATGAGTACATGGTATCTACAGCAAGTTTTAAGAGGTGTTGTTGACGGTTAAGGTTTGTAACTAACTAAACGTACCCTTTGAAATAACTCAATTTATTAAAAGAAATATTTTTACCTAACTAAAGAGCTCGTAGTATCGATGGAAAGGTCTAGTGCATAGTTCTTTTGTCCTTTTTATTAAGAAATAAAAGAGATCGACTTAACTCTTATTTTTATTATCGAAAACGGTACAATGAAACGAATATAATGCAACTTATATTTATTCTCTATAAGAATGGACGAAATAAAATCGGATTTGTTTATTGTTCGGCAATACACAAAGCCAACAATGGTGGAAAATGACAATGACCTATGAACAATTATTTACTTTTTCTTTTTTTATAGTGGGGAAATCCTCGTGTCCTCTGTATCGGATGATACATGGAAGGTTATGTTGGACTCTTACCGACTAAACTACCACGGTTCCTGTGATCCACACGTTTTTTTTTCACGTAGTAGAAACCTTCAGTAAGGTACCCAGCTCCCATGGGGGGGAGGAATTGGGTTATGTGGGTTTTAGTGGGTAAGAAACCCACTAAAACAACTGCGATGGCCGTTTTCGGCACAGACTGGAGAGGATGCGGGATCGTGCTGATATAACGCATCCGCGGCCTCTCCCATGGCTCGTAAGAGCTCTCGTCAGGTCCTGTGATCCACACTAGGCGAAATTGCGGGTACGCTTGCGTATTCTTTCGCGCCTCCACCTGTGGCTGTTCTTTTGTTGAACCCTTCGATGTTAAATACACTTGTTGGGATGTGTCGGTTATGCTCACATATTTCTCGACCTGGGGGACCCTATACTTTAGGCAATGAACTCCCTCTTTTCATTGCCCGGAGGTTGGAGGTAGTTAGTAGTTAATTATCGGATCTGCGAGTTCATCTTTCTCCCGCTCCTTTTGCTTTATGACACAATCGAAAAAGGTTATCATCGCCTTCCAGGACTTTTCGCTGTCTAAAGTGGAGTTTACCACAGCTGGTAGCGATAAGTATATATAACTTTGCAACACAGCTGCAACCAAGTGCCGTCTTGATTCCTTCTATGCCGGGCGCAGTGTCCTCAATGATATATGAACAATTATTTACTTACGTCAACTCTGGCCCTCTTTGAGACTATAACGTGAAATATTAAAGGGTAGTGTCAAAAGTAAAATCTAACAAACCTTACTTCCATGATTATAAAAAATAATATTTTTATATATATCGAAGTCGTTTTCATTGAATTATATTTATTAAGATTCTAGAATGTTCTAAAGAATCGCTTGGTATATTGGTTATTAACGTTTGATGGTCGCTTTATTTCGCATTTGTTTTCTCAAATATGTAAAAAATACTTTCGGCTAATTTATTTTGTTTAATATTTTAGCCACTAACCGGAAGTCAATACCGTCATTAATTTCTGAAATATGACCGTAACTATCGACTATTATATTTACGTTTCATTTTTACAAAATATCTTATTTACTTTTATAAATAATATCTAGTTGCTGTTGTTTAGCTAATTACTTGATGCAGTTTTGAAATACTAAATATTACGGCATTTTTGACACTTGGTGGTCTTAGGGGGCTTTGAGTAAACCCCTCTAAGTAGGTACCACCCACTCATCAGATATTCTGCTATAATCTATATGCTAAGCAGTAATACTTAGTATTGTTGTAATCCGTTTTACCTGTTTTATTGTTGTACCTGTTTTATGTATGCAGATAAAATATTAATCTTATGTAAAACTCTAAATCTAGGAAATTCCTGATTAGCATTCCTTTACTATCCGATATATAAAGTAATGAGCTTTGCTTTATGATTGTAAGAAAAAGTATTTCTTAGATTTTTTTACCTACTTAGTATGCATAAAATGAATGCACTTTACTTTCTACTTCAATTCTAAGAGCAAGTATTACAGCGTGTATTAAATTACGTAAACTTTTTCTAGAATATTCTTACTCCTATGAAATAGGAAATAATTTTTTTAATATATACGTATGCTTTCCGTTATAGTAAACATTATATAATAGGTAATATAAAATATACTGAGACAGCCCAATTGTTAGAATACATGAATCTTAAAAGATGATTACTGGTGATAGGGCTTTATGCAAGCTCTTCTGGGTTGGTAAACTCAGATATAACTCATCAGATATTCTACCGCAAAACAACAGTACTGGGTATTGTTGTGTTCCGGTTTGAAAGGTGAGTGATCCAGTGTCATAACAGGCACAAGTGTCCTAACATAGTAGTTATGATTGTAGCTATTTAATTATATTAAAAAAAACTTATCCAACATAAGAAACTGTATTCGCTAAGTCTAAGTATAGGTGATTATGTTGTTTAACTATTAAGTTAACGTAGGAAGCTTTGACTTGAGCGTTGAAATTATCCGTGAGTTATTTACAGCTCTCGAGTTTAACGATAAACTACAACATAAGTTAATAGTTTCCGTTTGATCGACTCTAAGTTACTCATGAGTTTCATACAATGTATGAATGTCTAAATATAGTTTTAGTTTCATGGAAAATTAAATTAAATTTCGAAAGAACGACAACTGTATTATCCACTTAACTTTAGAAAAAGCTATTGTAATATTATTAAGATAACTTTTGCATTAACACAAGTTCAAATAAACGATACGTCTATATACGTCTAATTTAGATTTTTGTACGATACGTGCATACATACATATGTATATAGAAACTATTCGGAAGTCCTGAAGTGATAAAAACTTTGATTCGCAATTTTGAACGAATCACAAAATTTTGCGTACTGGATATTCGCGACAAACCGGTTAAACAAACACACATACACACTCACGCATTCGGCGGCATTCTTTCAAATTATATGCATTATGAAAAATAATTGCTTTTATTTCATAATGTTATGTGCATAAAGTTTATTAATTGTTTTGTTATTGCAAACTCGTTTGTGAAATTAATGATTTAGGTTGAATGTATAATGATGTCAGGTACTAGTTTTTCAATAAACAAAACGTTAACGTCAGCAATTCTACTGTATATAAAAGAAAGTTTTTTTTTATTGAATATAATTACCGGACTTTAGTGACAATAGCTTAGTATTATTAATATAACAGAGCTGTGTCTGCTGACAAACTGTTCAATAGCTAAATAGAATTTATGTATTTATTTTTCTTTAGTAAAATAAATTACACGGACGTGTTTTTCGTGCTGTTGGCGTATCTTTTAACCTGCATTTTTTTAATGCCCTAATGGATGCTGTCTATCCAAATTAGAGTTTATGTTAAGATTAAATTATAAAAACTTTATAAAATGTAATTCCGTAACAGCCTGTGAATGTCCCACTGCTGGGCTAAAGGCCTCCTCTCCTCTTTTTGAGGAGAAGAATTGGAGCTTATTCCACCACGCTGCTCCAATGCGGGTTGGTAGAATTCACATATGGCAGAATTTCAGTGAAATTAGACACATGCAGGTTTCCTCACGATGTTTTCCTTCACCGTAAAGCACGAGATGAATCATAATCACAAATTAAGCACATGAAAATTCAATGGTGCTTGCCCGGGTTTGAACCCACGATCATCGGTTAAGATTCACGCGTTCTTACCACAGGGCCATCTCGGCTTTTTTGAAAAATGTAATTACGAGAATATAATATTTATTTTCCAAAATTATCCATTCCAAAAGCCTATTTAAATTTGAAAATAGAACAAGAAAAAAACTATGTAATTGTCAATTTCTTAAACAAGTGATGTAGTTACATTAAAAACCAGAAAAAAATGGCTGCAATTAGTAAACATACTTGAAATTTCAGCTGTTTTTGTATTTTGAGTGTTTTTGTTTTCTAATAGAGTTGATCATCATCATCCTTTTGTCGTCCACTGCTGGAAATAGGCCTCTCCAATGGCACGCCACTGAGCTCAATCTTCAGCTCTCAATCTCCATCCACTGTCAGCCACCTTTCGTATATCGTCACTCCACCTAGCAGGAGGGCGTCCTACGGTCGTTTGCCAACGTGGTCTCCACTCGAGAACACGTCTACTTTAACAGTCGTCGGTTCTGCGACATATGTGTCCAGTCCACTGCCACTTCAGCTTAATCCTTTGGGCTATGTCGATAACCTTGGTTCTCTGTCGGATCACCACATTTAAGATCCTTCAGAGAAATTTCAGACAAACATAGCCCTCTCCATAGCTCGCTGAGTGACTTTAAAATGGTGGACCAATCTCATCGTCAGTGTCCACGTCTCGGTTCCGTAGGTCATAACCAGTAAGACGCACTCGTTGACGACTTTAGTCTTCAAGCATTGCGGTATCCGTGACGAAAAGACTGACGATAAAGTTGATATGAATATTATCCTTGTAAAATTCAACTTTTATAATGTAAACTTACCTACATTATGAAACAAAAACAAACCTCATGTGTTTCTATGCTAACGGTACACTCTAGCTCATTTACACGTTCCTCACGCATAGCTTAGATAATATGCTGCTTATACGAAGCATCCGTTCTATAAATATTAAGCATATTTTAATAAATTGTTAACTAATTTTCACAACATTTTAAAATTATGATGATAGAAGCATTTAAATTTAGTCCTGCGTTTATTATTTAACTTTAAGCATCCTTATAAAAAAACCTCAAATTATTCATATTAAAAAAAATACCAAATCCTACAAATTGATGTGAATTCACCAGCAAAATGGCGGTTTTTTTTTTTAATAGAGCGCGTGTCTTTTTTTAACAACGCTGTTGAATGTGTCAAGGAATCTCCTAATTAAACTATTATGGAAAATTACCACCACACTAACAATTTTTTTTGACGTTGTATTGAAATTTGAATTAAGTTTGTCAATATATTTTTTTATTTCTATTGTCTATTTTTTATTCTTTTAACTACTGACAATTTTTTTTTATTTTTTATTCTTTTTTTCATTTTGTCTTTTTTTTTTAAGTTTCATGGTGTGATACTAGAGATAAGTAAGAGAGCGAGTAATTCCAATGAATCTGTAAACCATTGTTTGTTATTTTACCTTGATTTAAAATTTAAAAAAGTACTTTGTCGATACGTCCTTTGCATAATATCTGAACTATATAACTGCAAATTAAGTCATGAACAAAATATAAAGATGTATAATGTATTTCGATTCTACTAATTTATATTCGGCTACGATACGTTTCCGATTCTATTCCGATCCAACATCGATCGAACCGTAATTAGTTTTGTTAGTAGAATAGGAAAATGGTTGAACGTCCACGATTACTTTTCGATTCGATTGCGATAAAGTGACAATTTGTTTGTAGAATTGGCCACCTGTTATTTGATTATAAAAATAGCAATACACTTTATTATAGCGTTAGTAGATTACAGAGCAATTTTATTCATATTAATGAAAAAAACAAATTCGTTATCGTCAAATTAAACGGAAATTTGATGTTATCGTTAAAATGAAAACGTGTCTAATTTGTTCAGAGTAATAGAATTATCTGATAATAAATTGCCTTTCGAGCGTTATTTTAAGCGTCAATAACTAATACAATTTAGTTGGAGGACGGCGAGTAATTCGATGATAGCAGTAATCAATACTGTAATATACAGTGACAATCTTAGAATAACACTGCACAGTGTTTACAAATTAATTCAAATGGAATCAATATTATTTATTCAAGAAGGCTCATAAAGGCACTATTAATTCGTCATGGTACACTATTACATAAAAATGTAAAACTACCGTCGGTTTGAAATGTAGATTCTACTTAGAATAGCCGACAAGGAACTCAATAGTTACTCTTTTGTATAATTTAAATCCGGAATACAATAATACTATAAACTTTAACTGGTGATGTTAGTCTTCTATGTCTTTGTCGTTACTACCATATTTTTAAAACATAATGTGTGACAGTGTCAATGAATTATACAGAGCTTTAGTATATTAAAGAGCCCATGTCCTTTGGAGATGGCAATGTCTTAGAAATCCCTAGCAAAATGTCAGCACTAGTGGTTACGTTTTAGACTAATTGTGTCATTAAAGGAATATTCTCTTAAAATTATTGCTTTTCAGTCCAGATCGCTTGGAGATATTTTATAGAACGTATAAGAAAAAAGTAAAATGCTTAAACATAAAAAGCTTATTTATTACCCTCAATAATTTACTTTTAGATCCGTAGGCTTACAAGATTAATTATTGGAAATGTTTGAAACAATGAAACGAAAAAAATAAGTACAGCGACTTCCATTTTTATAACACGAATTATCATACATACGTGTTCTTGGGTAAAGTATTATGTTTGCCTCGTCGATCTTGTGGCCAGATTAAGGTCACAAATTGTGAGGTCTTGGTTTCAGGAGGAAATCTTAGGTCGGCCGATAAAAAGTTATTGGATTTTTTTATCGAATAATTTTCAGTAGTAGCACGGAGTCATCAACGGTACAGTACAGTAACAATAACAGCCTGTTAATCTCCCACTGCTGGGCTAAGGCCTCCTCTCCCTTTTGAGGAGAAGGCCGGAGTCATCATAGCATTATATTTATAGTCGTTATTTAAATGTGTCGTATCTTTATCAGCATAGTCAGTTTTTTAAATAATAATTAAAATTTAATTTATTTGAGTTAAAATAGCTGTGTTTTGACAAATTAGCATCGGTGAACTAGCTTTACCATTATTAATAGTTTTATCGAATAAAAATTTCAAAATATTGTTGTCTGGATTTTAATTTTTAATCGATAATAATTCATTAATCATTTTCAATCAGGTAACCACAAATTGCTACAAAGAAAATCGCAAGGAAATTTATATTGTTATTACGAAATTCCATATATCGGATGACATATCACGAGCGTTGTTAAATAACCTTGAAACATACATATTCATAGAAGAAGACAGTTGTGTCCAGCTGCAAAACATTTAAAAGTCAATATTTCATTTTGACATTCAAGTTACAAATGTCTATTACGATATGTCATATATACGGTTTTATTACAATATTAGAATACACTTCGGGACAATTTCAACGTTCTTCGCGACTTTTATATTCAATTTATTAAATTTCCTGCCGCATGACGTTCGATCTCACATTATTGTATTAACTCGTGTAATAGCACTCCAATACATTTAATGGTGATAAATATATTAATATTATAAGGAGGTAATATTTACTCTGTAATAATGGCGAATTTTATATTTGTGATAAGTTTCTATTAAGAGCGCGCTAATGCCAGAAGATTCAGATTTCACTTGCGCGCCCTTAACATGTGACAATGCCGCTACGTTTTCGCATTTTTCAACACGAATCAATCGAACCTGTGATATTAGATTAGGTCCACATATTCGCTCACTGAATGTCATAATGAAACCCATTATGACATGTAGTTATATAAGACCTATAAAATATTTTTTATATAAATAAAATGAATTTGATAGCGAGATTGTGGCACCGTCATTAATCGACACTATCAATTTTTAGACGAGAATGTATACTTTTTGTTATGCCACTCTAGTGAAACGTCAAAGGGGGCAGCCATCTCATGGCTGCACGTCATTGACAGATCGCCATATTTTAAGTTTGAATTATATAATAAGAATATATATAATAGATAAGATAAATTAAGATCACCTATTGACTTCCGCCCTTTTTATGTACGTTGTTTAGCGGGTGATTTCTTAAACGATGTTCTGTCTTCTTCTTTCGAATGTCAAATCAGTTGTGACAGAAAAGGGTGAAAATATTATTTAACCAATCAGTCGCTAAGCAAAGTTTATAAATAAGGCCGTTTATTGATACACCGGTTAATTTTATTAATGTTTTTTTATGAATAATAAATAAGTATCATTAGTAATATTTCACGACGACATTAGTAATATTTTCAAGTGAACCAACGCAAGAATTGGAAAACTTTATTATAGCGTGTAATTACTACAATTCAATGGCAGGAATAGTGACTGCTGAAAGTTTTGCTATTTTATGATCTACAAACAGTTTTTGATTAACATATTTTTATTTATAATACAGCCCTATACAACTTACCTTCTTCTTATATCCACTTTAATTTCACTTCCGAAAATACCAAAAACATCTCCTTAACTTTTAACCTTTAACTTTAAGAAAAAGCCATTTCAATTTAAGTTTAAAGTTCTTTGTTTATCTTTGCTTTTTCTGTAATCGGAATCGTAATAGCAATTTTGTAAATAAAAAATTTTTTTATTTAAACACCGGTTTCGTTATAGTTCTTATACAAGCTGAGTACCAACTAGGTTTTCGCTGTTTTGGAAGTCAGTTACTTCCCAGATTTTTGTTACAATAATTGTTCCTTATGATACCGAACAAAAAACAAAAGAAGCCAATTTTTATAATTACTAGTAAAGTCTAAGAAAATAACCTATTTAATTTTATGTAAGCACGCGTTTAAGAGTTTGACTGTAGATGTGTGTTTGGGTGTGAGGTTGCGGGCTATGTGTGGATTCATATATGACTACATATATATATATATATATATATATATATATATATATATATATATATATATATATATATATATATATATATATATATATATATATATATATATATATATATATGTATATACATATAATTATTTAAGTTTAATTTAGGTCTAACAAATGCTCAGTTTCCTCATAATCAAGATCCCTAAGCCATTCTTTAATTGTTTTTTTAATTTAAAAGTTAAACAAGTCTTGTTTTACATGTAGATGCTAGTGAACTGTAACAGTCTTAGTTTTATTAGGTCCTTACATATGAAATTAGCGTTTTGTCGTACTGACCACTTTGATCTGAAATATCTACTCTTTGGTTAAGAATTCCAAATTCAAATTTATAAATTCATTTAGCTGGTACATTTGAGTTTTGAAAACAGTAGTTCATTTGTTTTTTTCTCATTATTATTAAGGTTGCGTACGGCGCTGGTGTCGCAAAAAAAGCATGGTACGTTTTTGGTTTCAACGTTTTCGTTCTGGAAATTTCGACCTTCAGAACCAACCCCGTGGACGGCCGGAGACCAAGTCTGGCCAAACGATAACGGCAGATATCTATTATCAACAACTGCAAACCATGAAGGAAGAACTAGCTGCTAAACAACCGAGATTGGTCAACCGCTCTAGGCAACTGCTGCTTCACGACAACGCAAGACCACACACTGTACAACGAACATCCACTAAGTTAGATGAGTTACAATTGGAATGTCTGCGACATCCACCGTACTCCCCGGACCTTGCTCTAACAGATTACCATTTTTTCCGGAATTTGGTAAACTTCTTAGAAGGAAAAAATTCAACTCCGATGCGGCAATCGACACCGCCTTCAAAGAGTTTATTGATTCTCGCCCCCATGGTTTTTTTAGTAAAGGGATCAATTAACTACCTATGAGATGGCAAAAGTACATAGATAGGAACGGTGCATACTTTGATTAATTAAATATATTTTACAAAAAGAAAATGACTTCATATTCCTCCCGTACAAGACGCCAATTTCATATGTTATGGACCTAATATTAAAAAAAAAACAATTAGTAAATAAAATAAATATAATAAATACATTACCCTCTTTTATTTTGTGGTCCGGTTAAAAGCAATTTATATAGTGAAAAAATGCCCTCAGGAAAACCATCGCTCGATTGAAATCAATTATTTTAACTTTCAATTATGTTCTCTATTCAACATTTACATAGTAAATATATAAAATAAACTTTCTTTACGTTGCTCAGATTAAAATGCTAGATAGATTATTATATAAAGGTCGAGTAAAATTTTAATTCATTTTTTCTTCCGAATTTATTGTAATTTGACAGTCGAAACGTTTACTTTTTATTTTCTATACTTTTAGCTTACCAAATTATCAAAGATTATGTCACATACAGACCAGTTCCATTAGTTCGTTATTTGATAAACAAAGATCCAAGGAAATTAGATTTCATTTTGGGTTAATAACATCAAACCGAGTCGCAGCTTTATCAGCGAAAATATAAGATTAATCTAACATCCACGCCACATTCAGCGATTACATTTTGTGATATTTTTTCTTGCGCTCAACCAAGATATTATATATTTTTCCGTATAGCTTGTCCGTGCCGGCACTTATAAGATTCTACTTTGAATAAGTATCGTCTCGCAAAACAAACTGCTTTAATTTCCCAATGCTTTGCGCAAGAAATTGACAAGCCCTCCTGGTAACAATTATGACAAGAAATAAGACGAGGTGCTATGTCTACGCGACAACCTCGACATAGAGCGTGAACGAAGGGCTTTGGCTGTTCGGTGTAATATGATTGCACGTCAATTCGGGCGTTATAGTCTGAGGCAAAGGTGACGCTGTTTCGAGCTTATTGTCAGTGTTTTTACACGCGTCAGCTATGGTGCAACGGCACAAAAAGTGCATGTAGCATCAGAGTGCAATATAATAACCTGATTATTTCGACATTGTTAGGTCTCGGATTGCGGCATTTTGGTACCGCACTAGGAATTCTGACAATGAGATTCTTACCCACTAAAACCACTGCGATGGCCGTCCTCAGCACGGATCGGAGTGGCTGCGGGATCGTGTTGATATAACGCATCCGCGGCCTCTCCCGTGCTTTGCTCCGCTCGTGGCTCGGCGGAGCTTTCCTCAGGGGGTAAAGGTAATTACCCAAGCTCTCCTCGCAAGTGCGTACGGCAGCGCGAGGCCATCCCAGCTGCCGTCCTCCTCAGGGTCGTCTGGAATAATACACGCGGGGACTCCACCTCACGTATCCACGGTCCCAGGGTAACGCCCTATCTTTTAAGCCCCGGACGTAGGGGCTGTTGGAGGGCCGAGAATTCTCCGCCGAGCAGGATCGGCTCTTTCCCGTTCCCGCTCCGCGGTCTCCTTCTGGACCATGACGGTCTCACAGAAGGAGGCTACGGCCCTCCACGCCGATTCCCTGCGGAGCATCGCCGACACGATTGCTCTCAGGGACAGGTCTTGTCCGACTTCGCAGACCAGGATCTCCCTCTCCACATTCCACGCGGGGCACCCCTCCAGCGTATGCTGATCGATGTCCCGGTCCGCACCACGGTGGTGGCACATCGCCGATGATTCGTCCGATCTTACACAGGTATTCTCCAAAAGTCGGAAGGTGACTCGTCGCTTTCGTCTCATTTCGCGTATCACTTATTATTATTATCGCGTATCACTTATTATTTTTAGTTATTTATTTTAACCTCCTGGGAGCGATCTAGCAGATAATTTTGTAAAAGTTGTAGTTGGCTATCTCAAATCCTTAAAGTGTCTGGCTTCTCGATCATTTTATTAAAAGAGACTGTATCGAGGCCTTTTGAAGATCAATAAAAATAGTTAGGCATTTTTCTTTATTGTCTAATTTGTCTACTATGAAATCCGTAACAGAATGAACTGCATCTGAGGTTGATTTTCTTTTCCTAAAGCCATATTGTGTATCTGCAATTAAATTTTATCTTCCAAATATTTAACAAGTCTATTATTTATATTTTTTTCAAGTATTTTAGATAGAGACGGTAATATCGAGATTGGACGGTAATTTGATACAAGGTTTCTGTCTCCGGCTTTAAAAATGGGTATAACTATGGATTTCTTGAGAGTTACAAGGTTATACTTGATCAAAAACAGTGGTGCCCAAAATATAATGTCTTAAATATTTTTTATAATTGTAGCGAAAAAAAGTAAATACCTTACACAAGATATATATGGGACAAGAACTTCAATTTTATAATATTTGAAATAACCACACTTAAACATTAAAAAAAACTGAACGCAAAACCGTTCATAAATAAAAATACTCTATGTATAACAATATTGTCCGTTTGGAATAATAATTAGACTATACCATAAATTAACCACAGCTCTATACTTTATAATGATTGTAGCTTAAAACATATTGTTTGTAGGCGCTGTAGAATATAATAAACAATGATTTTTTTGTAAATAAACTATAATAAAACTACGTTTTTAATCATGACCTGTTATTGTCATTATAAATTGTCAATATATTATGAACGTTGATATTAGAGAATAGTCAATTGACTTGTATTGTATTAGACAGCTCTGGGAATAGAAAATAATCTAAGATATGACTTAAGTTGTGAATTTAAAAGTTTTCATAAATAAAAAGAAATGGTTGAGCTACTTTATATTATCACCAGCTTGCATGTGCTACTATGTCCATTCACAAAAGTCGAGGAAAGTTTTAATATTCAAGCATTTCATGATATTTTATATCATCGGCTAAACTTATCAGAGGTATAAAAGAAGTTCTAATTTTGGACTAGTATGTTGCGCACTGTCTGTGTTTTTATAATAATCTATTTTTTACAGTACGATCATAACGAGTTCCCGGGTGTAGTGCCGCTTACTTTCATTGGACCACTTGTTATATCTTCATTATGTTCACCTGTTGCTTTCTTATTTCATTTACTTAGTATAAATAAATTTTGGATGCAGTATGTAGGTTAGTCAGCAATACAGTTCTATAACTGATTTTATATAGGCTATTTTCAATGTATATATTTTTGGTAAGCAAGGCTAGTTTTAATTCAATTTTGTTTTAATTACAGTGAGACTGTCTTTAGCATTGACAGTAATAGCAGCATGGACCCAACTTCGAAATATCATCATAAACATCTATTAAAAATGTAGGTCAGTGGAGTCACAGTAAATTCAATTAGACATTTGAGTACCTTCGACGTTATGCCATCCCAGCCAGGACTACAGTTTGTTTTTAGGTCGATTATAAGTCTACATATTTCATCTTCTGTGGTGCTTAAGAGAACGAATGAGTTTTGCATAGATTCTATAGATGTAAGTCAAGTTGGTTGGTATGTTTGAGGCCAGATCAGCACCTATGCTTGCAAAGTATTTGTTTACTGAGTTTACTGAATACATGGTTGTTTTATTTATATTAAGGAGTTCAAAAGGTGGGTTTGCCGTTTTATTTAAGTTATTAATATTTTTTATTACGTTCCATATTTTTTTGTTATTATTTCCAGCGGCTTTAATTTCATTTCTTTCGTAGTCGATCTTACATTTTTTTAAAATTTGATTACAAAAATTTCTGTAACGTTTATATGTGATTCTCAGTCTCATTATTTACCTATTTCTTTAATTTGTAGTGCATTCTATCCCTAGATCTTATGCATTTCAGCAAGCCTATGGTGATCCAGGGTTTTTTAATTATTTTACTTCGAGGAAGTCTATTAGTAATTGTGTTTTTCATAATGTTTTGTATAAGATTAATAAATATGTTCAAGCACTGATCTGGATTGTTATTTATATTATATATCTCACTTAAAACTAAATTTTTACAATCATCTTTTAATTTGTCAAAATTTAATTTATGTGAATATTTTATTTTTTTATAAATACTATTACATATTATATATATTTATATTTTATATATATTTTAATATATTTATCTGATAGTTCGAACGAATTTAAATTCTTTCATAACTCTATAATAACAGTATAAGGTCGTAATATCTTAGACAAGGCTGAGCTCGTAAAAGTGGAACATTAAACTCCTAACTTATATTGCTTTTCCATTTGACGGTACATCTCTATCAGAAAATCATTTCTTTGATATCATAATATTACTATGTAACTAGCTATACGTTGCGTCTTTCCACGTGTAAAATGAATATTCATTGATATATATTTTTAAAATATTAAAGTTCGTATAGTCTGAAGGTCGAAGACGGGACTCAGTGTGTGTGAATAAAAAAAACAAAAGTTGTACGCAACCTTAATCATTCAGTAATCATTTTCCGTCCACGCCACTACGTGTACGTATGTAAATTCATGATGATCGGTTGAGTATTTAAGACGTGAAATCGTAACATTTGATTGTAAAGGCAGTTCGAATGCAACTAACACTTAATAATTTGTTCGATAGTCTCACTACGGGACGAAATAAAAGTCACTAATTGGTTCGGACGTACACATATAATTCGTAACACAATACAGTCAGGAGAACACTAACAAACATATAAAGTTAATCACGGTAACCAGAACAGAAGGAATATCCGGAATCGCATTAACATAAGTTTACATAGACGAGAACATAATTATTTTAGCGCGACCGAAATATATCACTAGTGGAGGGCAATGCAAGTAAAAAATCACTGCCCGCTGCGACGATCTTGGACGGCTCATAGGCACAAGCCATCGGTACTTTTTACCAACGCCGTCCACTCGAGTTTGCGTCGTAATTAATATTAATTATTTTAAATATATTTTTATTTTTTATTTATTGTGTGTGTGTAGGTTCCCCACAAACAAACAAACTCATTTTCGCATTTATACTGTAAGTATCGTATAGTATAGTAAGGATTATATAGTATATACATATTAATAAATTTAATCAGATTGATGTCAGAAGAATGTCAAATCTAATCTAGGTTAATCTGTTTACTTAAAATAAAACAACAAAATTACATAACAGAATAAAAACAAATAATGTGTTACGTACAATTTTTTTATTTAGCTTAAGCGCCTACCTTCAACAGCACCAACCAGCTTACGAGACTGATCCCAGTACGTGTCTTCCATAGATTACCAATTGCTGAAAGAAACCAGGCAGTGTCGTTCACACTTGTCATACAGTGTCGTTCACAATGCTTTGCCTGAGTCCGTATTTTAAGCAGGTTTCTTATAGGCAAGCGTGCTTACTTCTGAGACCGTGTCGATGCTTAACATCAGGCAAGTCAACGGTCAAACGCTCTCCTATTAAATGTAAAAAGAAACTTAAATATAAGATGTATGAACTCACAGAGAATACAGTTTACAGTTTTTAATGAGAGCGCGTAAAATATCGACCTGTCATTTCGGATATCGATTTGAAGTGAATAGTTCAACGCATGTGGCGCTGTAGTCGCGCGTCTAACCAATAGAAACGTTTCGTTTCGTCTATTATAAATGAAGAAAATACTCAAACTCATACCCAAAAAAGAAATAAAAAATAAGAAAAATGTTGTTATTAAGGATTGTGTTGTCTTATTTATAAAATAAAAATAATTGATTAAATTTGTAGTATAACTTCTGATAAGCAATTAATTTGAAGTTTATTCCGGCTCGGAAAAAATAGTAAAAAAAATAATCATTGTGGTGACATTAAATACAAAACAAAAAACTAGTATAAATGTTGTCTTACGTTGATAAAGGTATGAACAAAGTTGGGGTGCATGTCAGTCACCTCCACGTGGTGCACCCTGGGCAACGGGGTCGACCAGCAATCCGATGTTTTTCCGGAATGCTTGTCGATCGCGGCTGAGACTGACGCGGCGGAAGTATCGCGGGCCGCTCCTGGGACTTCTCTGTTGCGCAGAGTTGACCAGCGAGCGGCTCCGTGGCAAATAGGAGGACTCCGGGGTCCTTTTGGGCCGCCGGAGAGAGAGAGGAGGAGTTGGTCTCCGGAGTCCTTTCGGGCTGCCGGAGACAGGAGTAGAGGAGTAGAGGAGGAGGGAGAGGCGGGTTCGTCCAGTTTCGGTGTCGATGCTGGGCGGACAGACTTCGGTCACCGCCTTCTCAAACTCGTTTCCCCATCCAGGCGCCAGCCTGTGGTGGGACCGAGGGCCTTGCCTTCACCGGCCGGGTCGAGAGGAGAAAACCTCAATAAAAAACAACAGGTGGGTCGCTCACCCAAAGCGACGGCCGCAGGTGGGGTCGCGGTGGTGTGCTAACGCGTTCCCGTAACCCCGCCACCATGCGGTGAGAAGGAAACGAGGAGGTTTTAGTGGGTAGGACGATGGCCTTCTGCCCCGTGAGTCCCACATACCCGTCCCGGTCGTGTCCGGGCGGCAGGCGTAAATGCCTTTCCTCCTCGAAAAAAAAAAAAAAAAAAAAAAAAAAAAAAAAAAAAAAAAAAAAAAAAAAAAAAAAAAAAAAAAGGTATGAACAAAGTTGGGGTGCATGTCAGTCACCTCCACGTGGTGCACCCTGGGCAACGGGGTCGACAAGTAATCCGATGTTTTCTCGGAGTGCCTGTCGACCGCGGCTGAGACTGACGCGACGGTAATGCCACGGGCCGTTCCTGGTACTTTTCTGTTCAGCAGACTGGACTGTGCGAGCGGCTTTGTGGCAAATTGAAGGTGGAAGGAAGAAGCTCTCTGCTTTCTTTCTTTGTTTTGTTTTGTTCTTCTTCCGTTTTGTTTCGTTTCGTTTTCTTTTCTTCTGTCTCATTTTTATTAATTTTGTTTTGTTTTATTTTCTTGTTTTATTTACTTTACTTCTTTCATTTATTTATTTATTGGAGGTTACTCCCAATGGTGGAGTCAGTCGAGTTAGAGTTGGTCTCCGGGGTCTTTTTGGGCTGCCGGAGAAAGGAGGTGGGAGAGGCGGGTTCGCCCAGTGTCGGTATCGATGCTGGGTGGACAGACTAAAAGGTCACCGCCTCTCAAACTCGTTTCCCCATCCGGGTGTTGTGGACATGTCTCGCAGCCCGTGGTGGGACCGAGGGCCTTGCCTTAACCGGCTGGGCCAAGAGGAGACAACCTCAATAAAAAACATTAGTTTGTAGATCCCGTGATACCACCCGACCTCACGGTGTATATAGGGTTACCAAGGTACAGGGGGCACTGCCTTGGTGGACTTTTTATTTCCCCCATACTCGTGGGATTATACATGAATAAACAAAACAAAACATTTAAAAACAACGGACTCGGCGATCATATGGACAAAGATAACATGGCGGTGGAGGCGGGCGCCCCAATAGCGCGCGCCGAAACCAAAGACACTCTCGTGTCCAAAAAACTGGTGGTCCGACTGGAACGACTCTCAGAGTCCGACTCGTCGGCCACCAGCATGGTGATCTCTTCGAGAGACCCCGCCTGTCGTCGGCGGAAGGGCGAGAAGCGGCCCCGTCCTGGGCCGGAGAGCTACTCCGGCTCCGAGAGCGACGCGGGTATGAGCGAAGGCGGCTTCTCGGGGTCAGGCATCAGCAAATGGCTGAAGCCCTCCCCCAAAAGGGGGCGTGGTCGACCGCCCACGACGGGCGAATACGTCGGCCTCGGGCGCTCTCGCGAGGAGCTAAAAGCCGCTAAGGCAAAGGAGCGGCGGTACGAGGCGGAGGACGCACTGGCCGCGTACAGTGCGGCGGCCAAGGTGGCCACTGAAGAAAGGGCGGCCCGAGCAGAGAAACGCCAACCCGGCGCGACCGTGGACGTGCCGCAGACGTCTGCCGCGCTGGACGCGGCGGTGAAGGAGGCGCTCGACGTCGTTCTGCAGGTTGCCGACAGGTCGGGCAACCTGAAGGGTACGTTCGTTCGGGCCCTGAAGTCCGCCGCCGTCACCATTAAAGGTGCGGTGGCGGATCTAAGGGCCCTCACGGTGACGGAGGAGGTGGCGCGACTGGAGGCGGCTAACACGCGACTCTCCGGCCAACTGGCCGAGTTGCGCCGGGAAGTCGCCGAAATGCGCCAGCGGCCGGTGGCGGCGACGGAGGCGAACCTCCAAAACGTCATGGAGGAGGCGCTGCGCGCGAACCGCGAGCAGTTCAGCACGATGCTGAACGCTCGCCTCGAGGGCCTCGAGGGCCGCCTCCTTCCGGAGCCTCGGCTGCGGCCTCCACTCGCTGCTGACCGCCGTAGGGTAGCGCAGGCAGCGGCCGTAGCCGCGGCGGGAAAGGAGGCTCCAGCCGCCTCCCACGCAACTGAGGGCGTCGAGGCCAGCGCCGCCAATCCTGCTGCTGTCAGGCCGAAGCGGCCTAAGAGAAGTATGGCTGCCCAAGAGGCGGCAGCCAGGAGGGTGGCTCCTCAGTCGTCAGCGGAGCCGGCCGCCACTCCGGCCACGTGGAGCGCCGTGGTCGCTAGGAACAGGCCAAAGAAGGCAGAGAAGACGGGCGCCAAGCCAGCGGCGGCGAAGCCGACTTCTTCCGGGGCCACCAAGAAGGTCCCGGTTAGGAGGAAACTCCGCCCCCCTCGCACCGCAGCGATAACGCTGACGCTGAAGCCTGGTGCTGAGGAAAAGGGGTGGAGCTACGAGAAGGCTCTGGCCCTGGCCAAAAGCCGGATCAGCCTCCGGGAGGTCGGCTTGACGGCGGTACGGTTCCGGACCGCGGCGACGGGAGCGCGGATGCTCGAGGTGCCGCCGGGCACCAACGAGGCCGAGAAGGCGGCGGATGCCCTGGCGGAAAAGCTCCACGAGGCCCTCAGCCCGGAGATCGTCCAGATCCATCGACCCACAAAGTGTGTCGAACTAAGGGTACTAGACCTGGACGACTCCGTGACGGTGGCGGAAGCCGTGGCGGCGGTCGCTGAACAAGGCGGCTGCCCTACCGGGGCCATTAAAGCGGGCATCATCGCTCGTGGCTCGAGCGGCTCGGGCTCTCTGTGGCTGAGCTGCCCCGTTTCGGCCGCGAAGAAGGTCGTGGAGGTAGGTCGCATAAGGGTCGGGTGGGTGTCGGCGCGAGTCATGCTGCTCGACCCCAGACCGCTGCACTGTTTCCGGTGCCTCGAGCGGGGGCACATGGGGGCAAAGTGTGACCGGGACGTCGACCGAAGCCGTCTGTGCTTCCGCTGCGGTCAGCCCGGTCACAAGGCTCGGGAGTGCTCCGCCGCCGTAGCCAGCTGCGTGGTCTGCACTGCGGCCGGTAAGCCAGCTGCCCATGCCGCCTGCAGCAAGTCGTGCCAGGGCGGAAAGGGCGCCGCGCAGAAGGAAAAGACAAGGAAGGTGGCGACGAAAGGCCCGGTAGCCGCGTCTCCACGCACAGAGGCGGAGCCGATGGAGACCACGCAGTGATGGCCCTGCGCTGCCTCCAGGCCAATATCAACCACTCTGCCAGGGCTCAGGACCTCCTAGTCCAAAGCATGGCAGAGTGGCAGATCAACGTGGCGGTGGTATCGGAGCCCTATTTCGTTCCCTCGCGGGACGACTGGGTCTCCGACCACGAACGGGTCGTGGCCATCGTCGCCCCTGCGGTCGCTGGCGCTCCGGCCATCGAGGGTGTGGCCAGGGCCGTGGGTGCGTGCTGGCCGTCGTCGGCGGTGTGACGGTCGTCGCCGTCTACGCCTCGCCCAGTCGGAGTCTCGCCGAGTTTGAGCAGATGCTGGCAGAGGTCGGGACTCTGATCGGGCAAGCGGCGCCCGCACCGGTGTTGGTCGCGGGGGACTTCAACGCCAAATCAACGGCTTGGGGTTCTCCTGTGGCCGATGCCCGGGGAGAGGTGCTCGAGGAGTGGGCGGTCTCGTTGGGGCTGGCGGTCCTCAACAGTGGGTCGGAGAGCACGTGCGTGCGGCGGCAGGGCGAATCGATCGTGGACATTACGTTCGCGTCCAACGCCCTGGCCCGCCGTGCTCAAAACTGGAGGGTCGAGACTGGCGTGGAGACACTGTCGGATCACCGATATATTCGGTTCGATGTCTCTGCGTCGGCTCGTTGGGATGTTCGGCCCACTGTTGTCGGAGGAACGGAAGGTCGTCCGCGTTGGTGCCTGGGCCGCCTCGACGGACAGTTGGCGAAGGAGGCGGCCATCGTCGAAGCTTGGGGGGCCGGTTCCGACCCGGTCCTCCGGATCGACCAGGAGGCCGACCGGATCGACGGCGCCCTGTCCCGAGTGTGCGACGCGGCGATGCCGAGGGCTAAGCCGCACCCGCAACGTCGGCGGGTGTACTGGTGGCGTCCGGAGCTCCGTCGGCTGCGCAAGGCGTGCGTGGCGGCACGCGTAAATGCCTTTCCTCCCCGAAAAAAAAAAAAAAAAAAAAAAAAAAAAAAAAAGGTATGAACAAAGTTGTCGCTTCCGGCCGTCGTCGAGAAGATGGCCGGAAGCGAAGAGATCTGGGCGGCAGTGTCCCGGTTCAGCGCATGCGTCATGTCGCAAAAGGAGGAGGCAGAGCGGGAGCGGGAGGACGACGTGGACTCGCTCCCGCAACGAAGAAGGAGACCTCTTCGACGGCGACGTGCCTTCGCAGGCCGGACGCTGCCGCAGAGTTAAAGTGTGGTTGGCGGCGGAGTCAGTCTGTTGATCCGCCGCGGGGCTTAAAGCCCTGACGCCCAGCCTCCAGTGGCGGACTCGGGGGAGTCCGTCACGTAACAGGACGGAGGCACAGAGAGGAGGGAGGCGCGCCCTAACATCCTGGCGCGCTCTCGAGATGGGTCGCCTTATGGCGACGACCGCTGGCGGGGTTGCGGTTGTAAGTCACAACGTTCCCGTGACCCCGCCGCCTTGCGGAGAGGCGGAAATCCGGGGAGGTTTTAGTGGGTAGGACGGGGCCGTCTGCCCCGTGAGTCCCACATACCCGTCCCGGTCCCCCCGGACCGGGCGGCAGGCGTAAATGCCTTTCCTCCCCGAAAAAAAAAAAAAAAAAAAAAAAAAAAAAAAAAAAAAAAAAAAAAAAAAAGGTATGAACAAAGTGGGGTGCATGTCAGTCACCTCCACGTGGTGCACCCTGGGCAACGGGGTCGACAAGTAATCCGATGTTTTCTCGGAGTGCCTGTCGACCGCGGCTGAGACTGACGCGACGGTAATGCCACGGGCCGTTCCTGGTACTTTTCTGTTCAGCAGACTGGACTGTGCGAGCGGCTTTGTGGCAAATTAAAGGTGGAAGGAAGAAGCTCTCTGCTTTCTTTCTTTGTTTTGTTTTGTTCTTCTTCCGTTTTGTTTCGTTTCGTTTCGTTTTCTTTTCTTCTGTTTCATTTTTTGTTAATTTTGTTTTGTTTTATTTTCTTCTTTTATTTTCTTTCCTGTCTTCTATTTATTTATTGGAGGTTACTCCCAATGGTGGAGTCAGTCGAGTTAGAGTTGGTCTCCGGGGTCTTTTGGGCTGCCGGAGAAAGGAGGTGGGAGAGGCGGGTTCGCCCAGTGTCGGTATCGATGCTGGGTGGATAGACTAAAAGGTCACCGCCTCTCAAACTCGTTTCCCCATCCGGGTGTTGTGGACATGTCTCGCAGCCCGTGGTGGGACCGAGGGCCTTGCCTTAACCGGCTGGGCCAAGAGGAGACAACCTCAATAAAAAACATTAGTTTGTAGATCGCGTGATACCACCCGACCTCACGGTGTATATAGGGTTACCAAGGTACAGGGGGCACTGCCTTGGTGGACTTTTTATTTCCCCCATACTCGTGGGATTAAATATGGAAAAATTTATGAATACCAAAAACAACAACGGACTCGGCGATCATATGGACAACGATAACATGGCGGTGGAGGCGGGCGCTCCGATGGCGCGCGCCGAAACCAAAGACCCTGGCGTGTGTAAAGAACTGGTGGTCCGATTGGAACGACTCTCAGAGTCCGACTCGTCGGCCACCAGCATGGTGATGGTCTCTTCAAGAGACCCCGCCTGTCGTCGGCGGAAGGGCGAGAAGTGGCCCCGTTCTGGACGCACTGGCCGCGTACAGTGCGGCGGCCAAGGTGGCCACTGAAGAAAGGGCGGCCCGAGCAGAGAAACGCCAACCCGGCGCCACCGTGGACGTGCCGCAGACGTCTGCCGCGCTGGACGCGGCGGTGAAGGAGGTGCTCGACGTCGTTCTGCAGGTTGCCGACAGGTCGGGCAACCTGAAGGGTACGTTCGTTCGGCAGAGGTCGGGACTCTGATCGGGCAAGCGGCGCCCGCACCGGTGTTGGTTGCGGGGGACTTAAACGCCAAATCAACGGCTTGGGGTTCTCCTGTGGCCGATGCCCGGGGTGAGGTGCTCGAGGAGTGGGCGGTCTCGTTGGGGCTGGCGGTCCTCAACAGTGGGTCCGAGAGCACGTGCGTGCGGCGGCAGGGCGAATCGATCGTGGACGTTACGTTCGCGTCCAACGCCCTGGCCCGCCGTGCTCAAAACTGGAGGGTCGAGACTGGCGTGGAGACACTGTCGGATCACCGATATATTCGGTTCGATGTCTCTGCGTCGGCTCGTTGGGATGTTCGGCCCACTGTTGACGGAAGAACGGAAAGTCGTCCGCGTTGGAAAGTCTGGGGTGGCGCACGTAGTCCACCGAATCCGCGCGTTGGGCCTCGAGGTGGCCCTAAACAAATCCGAGGCCCTCGTCTTTCACGGGCCTTGGAACGCGCCACCTCCGGGGGCGGCGATAACGGTGGGCGGAACTTCCATCGCCGTTGGGTCGACGATGAAGTACCTGGGACTCGTGCTCGACGGCAGGTGGAAGTTCGAAGAGCACTTCCGGCGCTTGGCCCCAAAGTTGGTGGCTGCAGCCGGGGCGCTAGGGAGGATCCTCCCGAACGTGGGTGGGCCAGGAGGCTCCTGCAGGCGCCTGTACACTGGCGTCGTGCGCTCGATGGCGCTCTACGGGGCGCCGATATGGGCGGACGCTCTGAGCGCCCGTAACGTCGCCTCACTGCGACGTCCGCAGCGAGCGATGGCACTCAGAGCGGCTCGGGCGTACCGCACGGTGTCGTATACTGCGGCGTGCCTGCTCGCCGGAAGCCCGCCATGGGACCTCGAGGCCGAGGCTAACTCGAGGGTCTATTGGCGGATCAAGGCGTTACTGAGAGCGGAGGATAACCGGCCCCACCCACGTGAGGTTCGGACGTGGCGAGAGGAGGCCCGCGAGAGGGTATTCGCCGAGTGGTCGGAGAGACTGGGTGTCCTGGGTGCTAGCCGGGACCTCGTTGCGGCCATTCGGCCGGTGCTGAGGAAGTGGGTCGAGTGCAAGCACGGCCCACCCACGTATCACCTCACACAGCTTTTGACCGGCCACGGTTGTTTTGGCCGGTACCTGTGTGAGATGGTCGGTAGGGAGCCGACGGTGGAGTGCAATCATTGTGGCGGAGGAGCCGTGGATACGGCGGAACACACGCGCGTAGAGTGCCCGGCTTGGGCGGAGCCTCGCGCGGTCCTATCCACGGCCGTAGGTGGAGACCTGTCGCTTCCGGCCGTCGTCAAGAAGATGGCCGGAAGCGAAGAGATCTGGGCGGCAGTGTCCCGGTTCAGCGCATGCGTCATGTCGCAAAAGGAGGAGGCAGAGCGGGAGCGGGAGGACGACGTGGACTCGCTCCCGCAACGAAGAAGGAGACCTCTTCGACGGCGACGTGCCTTCGCAGGCCGGACGCTGCCGCAGAGTTAAGGTGTGGTTGGCGGCGGAGGCAGTCTGTTGATCCGCCGCGGGGCTTCAAGCCCTGACGCCCAGCCTCCAGTGGCGGACTCGGGGGAGTCCGTCACGTAACAGGACGGAGGCACAGAGAGGAGGGAGGCGCGCCCTAACATCCTGGCGCGCTCTCGAGATGGGTCGCCTTATGGCGACGACCGCTGGCGGGGTTGCGGTTGTAAGTCACAACGTTCCCGTGACCCCGCCGCCTTGCGGAGAGGCGGAAATCCGGGGAGGTTTTAGTGGGTAGGACGGGGCCGTCTGCCCCGTGAGTCCCACATACCCGTCCCGGTCCCCCCGGACCAAAAAAAAAAAAAAAAAGGTATGAACAAAGTCGACATGTATTTACATAAAATTAAATAAAACAATGAAACGATTATTTATTTTTTTATTAAGAATACACATATACACAATACTCATCACAAGCTTACATTATACGTTACACTAAAATATTCATTAACAAATAAATATTTTCAGCAGTAAACTTTATCATTAATATTCTAACCTTAATATTCTGTACTGTTGCGAAATAATTCGATAAGTTTCAACGTTTCACACTATAAAAAATTCGTGTAGCTTGAAATAAAACTTATCGATTTCATTTATAAAAATATTAATACATTTCATCTATATAAATAAAAATGAATAAATAATACGCTTGTCCATGTTGCGTTCTTAATTTGTGATTATAATTCATCTCGTGCTTTACGGTGAAAGAAAACATCGTAAGGAAACCTGCATGTGGCTAATTTCTCTGAAATTCTGTCACATGTGTATTCCACCAAACCGCACTGGAGCAGCGTGGTGGAATAAACTCCAAACCTTCTCCTCAAAAAAGGCAGAGGAGGCCTTTAGTCCAGCAGTAGGACATTCACAGGTTGTTACGGTATGTTGCGTTTCTCTTTCTTTCTATTTCTCGAATCTCACAATAAAAGCAAATTCGGTGATTTCTTCTGTGTAAATTGTTTTTGTATGTTTGTTTTTGATGAAAACGTGTTACGATGAGTAAGTAGCTACCGACTAATCTGACCAACAAGAACTTTAAAGCTCTCACGATATCTCTCATTATCCATTTTATATATTAATTTTGAGGTAAACGTTTACTTCTTCTCGAACTTTCGATTATTCTGTCGTCACGAGTTACTAGTCAGTCATACAAAAACGTCACGTTCTATGAAATAACCCGGCGATTACGATTTATTTGAACGAAATTGGATTTCCGTCTATTCATTATTTTAGCTTCAACATGTTCTTTCCAATAATCTATTTTGCTATATTATTATTTTTATTATTATTTCATCAGTGTAATCTTTAAGTAAGTATTTTATGTATACTATAGTAACTATTTTGAGAATAATGCTTAGTATTTGTCAGTTACACTAATAAACATTTGGTTTAATACTGAATCATTGCTTAGTATTAGTGAAAGTGAAAGTGAATTTTCATGAATAGATTTCGATCCTATGAGCTTAGCGTCAACTACCCCCACCACAGTTCACTAAGCACATGTCACTTGCTGACCATAAACACTTCTGTGTTTAGTGACAAATTGAAATGACATTACAATACGCAAAATAATGCGACGGTGTTCCATTTCCAGTAATACCTTTTTACTTATACCAACTTGTAAGCGATTACTTCTCACTTATAACTAGGCAGCTTAACATTATACAATTAGTACGAAATACTAATATAAAGTTTGTGTAAATAAGGCATAATGCGATTATCGTTGGCTGACTTGTCGTATAGATTACGCAACTTTACAGTAAATGTATTGTGATAATGTCCTAGTTGATTTGAGGAAAAAGTGTGTGCGCAAACATAGGTGCTCTCTCTATTTTTCACTCAGACATTCTCATAATTAAAACAAATTGGACACTACTGGGAAGAGTTTAAACGCAGGACGAGCGGCTGCTTTACATGTGTAAAAGCCAATAACTTTTTTAATTGCCCGACCGTGTTGTTTGACACAGGACCTTGTGATCTGTACCTTATAAAGTAGACATTACACAAACGCGGAATCAGGATAGCCTCAGTTTATGCGGGCAAGCCATACACTACTGGCACAGTTACACACAATTTGAAATAATAAAACATATAGAAACAAAGTTAACTTCGATAGATTACTCTTTGTTAGATGTAATCGCGAAAAATAACTTCTAGTGGTCATGACATTCAGAAGTGGGTCACACGGAAATAACGCTCATCGTTTAAGTTTTTTATGGCTCGACAATGCTATGGAAGCGAAACTTCATTGTCGAGTATTCCACCTAGATAACGAAAGATTTATGACCTTTATGACGTGTAGTTTCAGATGAAGCGAATTAATTTTTGTTCATATTTTGTAAACTTGTAAGTAATCGAATTTTATTGTTTGCACTATACATAATGATAGAAATAATGGTAAATATAGTGATATTTCTTTATAAGTATAATACTTATAAATATGCATTTACAAATATTTATATAATTATATTGTTCATGAATCTGTGTTTTTACATAACGTCGACTGCCTCGTCAACCTGATACCAATTAGGTTCTGAGTATTAGTACTGCTATTAGAAAACTTTTCTTTCTACGTCCAGAAACTCTCAGTAGCAGCCCGGAGTCTAGAAGTTAGCACTGTTACACGTGTCTGCGCCTGCGCTGTAACCCTTACTGCACGTATCTGATTTGCAGTCCCATTACATTATGAGAGTGAGGGAAAAGAGTCACACTGTCATTACACGTACATAATTATACTTAAGTCCTTAAAATAATGTTATTAGCGATAATGAAATAACGACCCTATTTCAGTAATTAATATTTAAATGTGCTTTCATATCGGAACAATTTCATTGGCATAATATTTTAACTACATACGTTATAATCCATCTAATTATGAATAATTACTGTCATTATAAGGCTTTCTCCGTTTAATAGATGTTATTAAGTAGCATAATATCCTAATATTATAATGAGAGAGTGAGTTTATGTTTATGCGGAAAGTAATCTTTTTTTTATTATATTAGAATAGGAAGGCGTACGAGCATATGGGCCATCTGATGGTAATTGGTCCCCAACGCCCATAAACAATGGCATTGCAAGAAATGTTGACCATCGTTTACCAATGCGCCACCAACCTTGGGAACTAAGATGTTAAGTCACTTGTGCCTGTAATTATACTGGCTAACTCACCCTTTTAACCGGAACACAACAATACCAAATACTACTGTTTTACGGTAGAATATCTGAAGAGTGGGTGGTACCTAACCAGACGAGCTTGCACAAAGCTCTTCAAACTTCAAGACCTTAGCCGTGGGATAATCACAGGCTGTTTGCTCACTTTTACACGCGTCAAAATAGCGGTAATCGGTTGCAATTAAATGAAATTTACAGAGTAGTACTGGATCAAAAGAAAAATAATAAGAAGGATGAATAAACTTGATTATCATGGCAGTCGGAACACTTCCTTATACTATTTGGTATAATAACGCTGTGCATTTTTTTATTTAGAAAGTCGAGCAAGCAAATTTGTTACCGGAGGTAAGTGACTATTTGTACTCATGCACTGCACATGCATATAATCGAGCTGTTAGAAATATAAACGGCTTCTTCCACCGTCCATGGGATTTAAGCTTGGGTTCCAATGCAAGTCTGATCAGGAACAACATTTGTGAATACTAACTACATTCTAAAACTGTTTTTTTATTTTTTAAAAGAGTAACTACTCGAGTTTGTTACGGTTCTTTCTCGATTGAGATCGCATTCCGAAACTGTGATAAGCTTACAAAAATAGATATATTTATATAAAATAATATTTAATATTTTTTATAAAAACCGCAGACTAGTGAGCAGATGAGTAAAATGAATGAGCCCCAAGAAGGTTTTTAACGGTATTTATAATATCAGTTTATGACGTCAGTCTGCAACTGTTGCCACTAAAGTCACTCAACTATTTTAAGAAAAATAAATTACAAAGCCAGCAGTTGGCAACACATTGAATAAATAAATTACAAACTATACTGAGAGGTTGAGTAGAGCTAATGACTTACAGCACTCCTTACTTTTAAAGTAAGTTGACTGAAACGTTTTATTGTAAAGCTTACTTGAATAAATACATTTCATTTGATCTTAATTGTAATAACATTAGCTAACTCTAAATTGAAAACGTAGCAATAAAGCACCGCAAAGGTAGCAAGCATATTTTCTGGTAATTTTTTTTGGTCACTGGAACAGAATATGTAATTCATTTCTGTATCTATCTAAAATATTTTGTAGATATAGGATTCGAAAACCATTTAAGATTTAGACTATGTCACTTATATAGTTTAAATTAAATTTTCCACCTAGAACGAAAATCTAACTTAGTTTCTCAGAATTAAATCAATTTAGTTCTGAGAAACGAAGTTAGATCTAAGATAATATATTATTGAAATACTTGATTTCATTTTAAATAATCTAGTTTTATTTGCTTTGAAATATTGAATATAATATATATACTTATATATCTTACCAACTGCGTACGGGTAAAATTCATACAAAGTAACCGATTTCCATTTTCCATCCGTATATTTGAAATATGCAAATATCCTTTCCAATTATATATAAAACCTACATACGTATGTTTCAAATTTCAACTTTCTGGATTTAGTAGTTTTGACCATTCTATTGTAGATACTCTGAGATACATGTTGTTCATAATGTGTCTTTCAAATTAGACAAAGGACAATTATTAGAAAAATATCAATGGCATTAGAGCCTCTGTTTTATATAAAAATGTATTTTTCTACAATGAAGTTTTGATATAGATTATGTGAAAAATAATATGAGAAAAATCACTGAATGTATTCGCGCTAATGGATCACGTACTTTAATATCAACATTGTGACATAGTTTCATGGGTTTTCAGGATTTCTTTATTATAGAATAGGAAGGCGGACGAGCATATGGGCCACCTGATGGTAAGTGGTCAACAACGCCAAAAGACATTGGCATTGTAAGAAATGTTAACCATCGCTTATATCGCCAATGCGCCACTAACCTTGGGAACTAAGATGTTATGTCCCTTGTGCCTGTAATTACACTGGCTCACTCACCCTTCAAATCGCAACACAACAATACCAAGTACTGCTGTTTTGCGTTAGAATATCTGATGATGATGATAGATACACTACGTGAGATAGGTTACACAACAGTCAAATACGGTAGAAATTATTATTAGTTAAAAAATACACATAAAAAACTAAAGTTAATATCAATAAGAGTAAAATCTCAAGATCAATGTGAGTGCGACGTTTTTACTTACATATTATATTTTTGACGCAAAATAGTTTTAATTCTGTCAAGTGAACGGAATTGTACATGCTTTGATCGAACCCTGAACAGCAGGCTAAATAAAGCCATGTTGATTTCGTCTAACAGAAAGGCCAAAATGTTTTTTTTTTATTGAAACTAAGTCCACTTACCATCACGTGGCCCATTTGCAGGCTTGTAAGTGGACATATAGACATTGGCGCTGTGAGAAACCGGAACACAACAATACGTAACATTGTTGTTTTGCGGTTTGACATATATGTATTGCATTTATCTTTATCGTGATTAACAATTTATGCATTGAATTGAATAATTTAGACGAAATCGAAGTTAAAAATATCAAATAATTATTGTCAAGTTCACTTTGAGAAGCTTCAGTTAAGCGATTAGATTGTGATCACTTTTGCTTAATGAATTTGGCATTGTTATACGAATATTGAATCCGTCCGTAATCCGTAACAGCCTGTGAATGTCCCACTGCTGGGCTAAAGGCCTCCTCTCCTCTTTTTGAGGAGAAGGTTTGCAGCTTATTCCACCACGCTGCTCCAATGCGGGTTGGTAGAATTCACATGTGGCAGAATTTTAGTGAAATTAGACACATGCAGGTTTCCTCACGATGTTTTCCTTCACCGTAAAGCACGAGATGAATTATAATAACAAATTAAGCACATGAAAATTCAGTGGTGCTTGCCCGGGTTTGAACCCACGATCATCGGTTAAGATTCACGCGTTCTTACCACAGGGCCATCTTGGCTTACTTGAGATGATTTCACTTTGAATATTGAATACGAATATAGAATTCAAGAATTTAAACAAGTATAAACTTAAATGAGAATAAATATGCTTAGGAGATCAGCTGGATCGGTGGTTGGAACATGTGAATTTTAACTAAGGGTCGTGGGTTCAAGCTCCATTTAATTTTCCAGTGCTTTAATGTGTGCTTGCTATAATGGTATGAGGCTCAGTGGCGAAGAAAACATCGGGTAAAAACCTGCACGTATCGAATGTTTTTAAGTCAGTTAGTCAAGTGAAATATAGTACGACTACGATAAGTATCGCATCATTTATCAGGCAATCATTAATCTGTATACATACATATATATAAATTAATAACTGACATACATATTAACGCTTAGCCTAACCTCTATTATTAAATATGCACCACAAATAAGAAAAAATAAAAAAAAGTATTAATAAATAATAACTAAATTTAAATGACGTGGCTCTTTTGCTTTGCAGATAAATTAAAAAGAAAACTGAAAACTATATTCGCACCTAGCTAATATATTTAAGGTATTTGTTTAGACAGCCTATGATAGGTTTTATATAGGTCTATTTTTATATATGTATTGGAGGCTGTTTATTCCTTTTCGTCTCGTAATTAATCCGACGGACTGAATTTGAAGGTTTTTTTTTTGGGAATGAAACAAATTGAACGATACCCGACACTTCGAGTGCTGGAAACAAGAATTTAATATTGCCTTGTAATCAAGTATTGTGCGAGGGTAAATAAATCTTTTTATTTATTTATTAAAACAAAACCGTCATCTGATTATTGGTGGTGGCTTATACCAGTTTTGAGTCATGATACCTTGTAATAATAATAATGTCCTCCAGACCGATTTCGGCCACGGCGGCCAATCTCAAGAGAGATTAGCCAACTACGCAGGAAATATTATAGTGCAAAAGTGTAACACACAAGTGCACTCTATATTCCCTAACTCTCATAATCCGATGGGACGGCAATCCGACACGACCGGAAAGAGTTCAGGCGCAGGACCAACGGCTTTTCGTGCTTTCCGAGGCACGGGAGTGAACACACTTCCAACTTTCTAGAATGAACGATGTAAGAAGTATTAACCATTCCTTACATCGCCAATGCGCCACCAACCTTAAAAACTAGGATATTATGTCCCTTACGCCTGCAGTTACACTGGCTTACTCACCCTTCAAAGCGAATGTCTGATGAGTGGGTGGTACCTAAAAGTACTAATTACAACGAAGACGCCACTTAATAATATTTTTCTTCTCAATTTCATGAACCACTTAATATTCAATACCTGCTAGTTCTTATAACTTATACTGCACGCTTTTAACAAAAGCGTCGACGTTACGAAAATAATTTTATGTGTAATAAAAAACCTTTTACGTTAACCTTAAATCTAAGTTCACGAAGAGTTGTGTGACAATTAAAAAACTTCGACCTCATAAGCGATGTGATTTGTTGTTAAGAGCAAAGTTCTCAAAAGGTAATTAATATTATTAAGTAGGTAGGTAATTTGAGTAAATAGTCAAACGAATAGTTTTTAATACTGTGAAAGTCTAAGTAATAAGAAATGTATAAATTACACAATATATAGCCGTGGAGCACCGGCTAGCCGTGGAGCACTGGCTTAGAATAGTACTCCCCCAATCTCATCCCGTGGGTGTCGTAAGAGGCGACTGAGGGACGGGGAAAAGGGGGGATGGGCAGCAGCGTCCCCCCTCCCATAAACATCTTACCCCCTACTGCGCTCGCTAACACGCCTGCCCAGCGCGGTGAGTATGGGCAAACCCCTCCCTTAATGGCAGATGCGCCCAAAAAAAGGCCCCCAGTTACCGGCAAGCCCGCTAGGCCCGACCAAGGTAGCGGTCGCGGTATCGGCAGGGCAGGGGGTGCTAAGAATCACCGGTTCACGGCAGGCTACCGTATAAAACGACTGAAAATGGCAACGTATAATGGACGCTCGATGAGGCTGGACCATCACCTCGCCGAATTAGAAGTAGAGTTAAGTCATATAAACTGGCATATACTGGGGTTATCTGAAGTCCGAAGACAGAGGGAGGACACGATAACTCTAGAGTCCGGTAACTTACTCTACTTCCGCGGAGGTGATAACCTCTCCCAGGGTGGTGTCGGTTTTCTAGTCAAAAAGGATCTCATTAGCAGCATTGTGGAAATCAGTAGTGTGTCGAACCGGGTAGCGTACCTTGTCCTAAAACTTTCCGACAGGTACTCCCTGAAGGTCGTACAGGTATATGCGCCAACTTCGACATACTCTGATGATGTGGTCGAAGCGATGTACGAGGACATCGCAAAGGCCCTCAACGACACCTCGAAGGCCCACTACAATGTTGTTATGGGAGACTTTAATGCTAAAGTGGGAGTACAAGATAGCGGTGAATCGATAGTCGGACCTTACGGCTTGGGCTGCAGAAATCACAGGGGGCAAATGCTGGTAAACTTTCTCGAAGCACAGGGGCTTTTTTTGATGAATTCTTTCTTTCAAAAGAAGCCTCAGAGGAGGTGGACCTGGCGAAGCCCCGATAACGTGACAAGGAACGAGATAGACTTTATCATTTCGAATAAAAGGCACATATTTAGAGATGTTTCAGTGATCAACAGGTTTAATACCGGAAGTGATCACCGCTTGGTTCGAGGCACTCTAAATATCAACTTAAAAGCCGAAAGATCGAGAATGATAAGGTCTACTCTCCGACCTACCATGCTCCAAGCTGCTCAAGGCTCCGAAAAGTTCCAAATGGAACTTCAAAATCAATTCACCGCGTTGGAAACCATAAGCAGCATTGATGAGAGAACCGACACGCTGGTCAAAATACTGCAAAACACATCCCGCAAGTGTTTTCCGCCACAGAGAAGAGACAACGCACCAAAACTCTCTGCTGAGACACTCGAGCTCATGAGAAAACGACGAGAACTACCATCGTTTTTGTCAGATAAGGCCTTAAACCGAACAATAAAAACGCTGACACGACGCGATCTCCGACGCTTCAATACCCGCGCCATCAAGGCTGCGATTGAGCAAAATCGGGGATCGAAAGTGTTCGCTCGCAAGTTTGGGAGGCCGCGTCTGACAAAACTTAAAACTGAAAATGGTGGGGTCGTTACCTCTAGGCCTGAGATTGTCGGAGAAGTAGAGAGGTTTTATGGGCAGTTGTTCTCTTCAAGATCGGATAAACCCGTGGGAATCAGTATTGATGACCAGCGCGCCCCTCTTATGCGCCATTACTCCGAGGAGCTCCCGGTCGTTGACCAAGGAGAGATTAGGGCGGCTCTAGAACAGCTTAAAAACAACAAAGCTCCGGGAGATGACGGAATCACAACAGAGTTGCTTAAGGCAGGCGGGACTCCGGTCCTGAAAGAGCTAGCAAGCCTCTTTAATTCCGTCATCCAACATGGCAAGACCCCGGAAACGTGGAGCGGGAGTGAGGTGGTACTGTTTTTCAAGAAAGGTGATAAAACCCTCTTGAAAAACTACAGACCAATCTCCCTCCTGAGTCACGTGTATAAGCTGTTCTCAAGAGTCGTCACGAACCGTCTCGCCAGACGACTTGACGAGTTCCAGCCCCCAGAGCAAGCCGGCTTTCGATCAGGCTACAGCACCGTGGACCACATCCATACTGTTCGGCAGATTGTGCAGAAGACCGAAGAGTACAATCAGCCGCTGTGTATGGCATATGTGGACTACGAGAAAGCCTTCGACTCCATCGAAACCTGGGCAGTGCTCGACTCATTGCAGAGATGTCATATCGATTGGAGATATATCGAGGTACTGAGATGTCTGTACAACGCCGCTACAATGACTGTCCACATCCAGGACTGTAAGACGAAGGCGATCCAACTGCGCAGAGGGTTGAGACAGGGGGATGTAATATCCCCGAAACTGTTCACCAACGCGTTGGAAGACGTTTTCAAAACGCTGGATTGGACTAGGTATGGAGTCAATGTGTAGGTGGGGACCTGTCGCTTCCGGCCGTCGTCGAGAAGATGGCCGGAAGCGAAGAGATCTGGGCGGCAGTGTCACGGTTCAGCGCATGTGTCATGTCGCAAAAGGAGGAGGCAGAGCGGGAGCGGGAGGACGACGTGGACTCGCTCCCGCAACGAAGAAGGAGACCTCTTCGACGGCGACGTGCCTTCGCAGGCCGGACGCTGCCGCAGAGTTAAGGTGTGGTTGGCGGCGGAGCCAGTCTGTTGATCCGCCGCGGGGCTTCAAGCCCTGACGCCCAGCCTCCAGTGGCGGACTCGGGGGAGTCCGTCACGTAACAGGACGGAGGCACAGAGAGGAGGGAGGCGCGCCCTAACATCCTGGCGCGCTCTCGAGATGGGTCGCCTATGGCGACGACCGCTGGCGGGGTTGCGGTTGTAAGTCACAACGTTCCCGTGACCCCGCTGCCTTGCGGAGAGGCGGAAATCCGGGGAGGTTTTAGTGGGTAGGACGGGGCCGTCTGCCCTGTGAGTCCCACATACCCGTCCCGGTCCCCCCGGACCGGGCGGCAGGCGTAAATGCCTTTCCTCCCCGAAAAAAAAAAAAAAAAAAAAAAAAAAAAAAAAAAAAAAAAAAGGTATGGAGTCAATAAACGGCGAGTACATCTCACACCTTCGATTTGCCGACGATATCGTCATCATAGCAGAGTCGCTGGAACAACTCACCGAAATGCTGCGTAGCCTAGGCGAGTCTTCCCGGCGTGTCGGTCTCGGTATGAACTTGGACAAGACCAAGGTCATGTTCAATAGGCATGTCGTGCCGGGACCGATATACGTCGAGGGGAAACCTCTCGAAGTTGTTAGTGAATATACCTACCTAGGACAGATAATACAAGTCGGTAGGAACAACTTCGAGAAGGAAGCCGATCGAAGAATTCGCTTGGGATGGGCAGCATTTGGCAACCTTCGTCAAGTCCTCAAGTCGTCTATACCGCAATGTTTGAAGACGAAAGTCTTCAACCAATGCGTCTTACCTGCCATGACATACGGTGCCGAAACGTGGACACTAACTGCGGGACTAGTCCACAAATTCAAAGTCGCTCAGCGTGCTATGGAGCGAGCTATGCTCGGAGTATCTTTGAAGGATAAGATCAGAAATGAGATTATCCGGAAAAGAACCGGAGTCACCGACATAGCTTGCAAAATTAGCAGGCTGAAGTGGCAGTGGGCTGGTCACGTATGTCGTAGGACCGATGGCCGTTGGAGCAGACGAGTCCTAGAGTGGAGACCGCGAATCGGCAAGCGCAGCGTAGGGCGCCCTCCAGCCAGGTGGACCGACGACCTTAAGAAGGTGGCGGGCACCAACTGGATGCGGAAGGCGGAGGACAGGGAGCTTTGGCGCACCTTGGGAGAGGCCTATGTTCAGCAGTGGACAACGATTGGCTGTTGATTGATTGATTGATTGAAATTACACAAGCCTGTCATTTATAGTTCTTTTAAATAACTATTTCAAAATATACGGTCTTAATTCAAAAGCCCAATATTTGTACTAAATAGCTGTTTTTAATAAAATAAAAAGTATTTATATTATTAAATTAAACGAAAAAATTCTTTCAAACCCAGGCACCGCTAAATTATCACGTGCTTAATTTATGCTTGCCTATTATAAGCTATATCTTCTACATCTCGTGCGTGGTAGTTAGGGAAAACATCGTGAGAAAACCTGCATGAGTCTAATTTCATTAAAATTCTGCTACATGTATCCATCAACCTGCATGAGAACAGCGTGTTGGATTAAGCTCCAAATCTTTATCAAAAGAAGGCCTCCTGCCTTAGCCCAGATGTGGAACATTCAACAAGCTTTTTTTTCGGTACCCTACTTTTATTTTAGACAAAAAAAACTGAGTATGCCGCTTTTTCTATTTTCTTTTCTAAGTCGCAATGCTTGTCAATTGAATAAAGGAATTTTAATTAACTGTAACAATGCATGAAACATTTTTCTCTCAAACCACCTTCTACGATCTTCATAAAACGTTTTAATTAGTGAGTTAAACTTTTTCTTAATAAAACAAAATAATAATACAGTTAGGAGATTCCTTTACCACTACAAGAGCGTTGTAAAAGATAAAGATGCGCGCTAATTTTAAACGGCCATTTTGTTAGTCATTAATTCATTATTACTATTATTATTTATATATATTATTTATTATTTATTGCACACAATTTACAAACATATAATAACAAGTAGTACATATAGCAAGCAAAGGCGGCCTTATGACCTACAGTGATCTCTTCCAGGCAACCTCTGTAAAGAAAAATATTTATATATTATATACTTATATATACATACATATAAACTTATATAAGAAATAAATAACTATATACGTATAATGCTATAGTTATATTGATAAATAATAATTATGCAAACGACTCTTAAAGATATGTACGGATTCAGCTTGACGAATTTCTCAAGGCAGTGAATTCCATAGTTTGACTGCTTTCACTGTAAAGGAATTGCTGTATATTTTAGTACAACTCAGAGGGATCAGTAATTTATTGTCTTGCTTAGAGCGCAAATTGATTGGTGTATGAGAGGCAAGGAAGGTAATATATATTTATTTAAATATAATACTTAAGTGTAAAGTAATTATTAGTTCGTCATTGTATATTTAAGCTTAAATCGAAATCATGTGAGAGCTTATGTATATTATTTTGTTAATAAAATAAGTACTTTTAGATTTGGATTATAATTTCAAAACAATTAATCATGTAATCAAATTATTTAATTTTGCTTATTTACTGCTTATCTACTGGTGGTAGGGCTTTGTGCAAGCTCGTCTGGGTAGGTACCACCCACTCATCAGATATTCTACCGCAAAACAGCAATACTTGATATTGTTGCGTTCCGGTTTGAAGGGTGAGTGAGCCAGTGTAATTACAGGCACAAGGGACATAAAATCTTAGTTCCCAAGGTTGGTGGCGCATTGGATATGTAAGCGATGGTTGACATTTCTTACAATGCCAATGTCTAAGAGCGTTGGTGACCACTTACCATCAGGTGGCTCATATGCTCGTCCGCCTTCCTATTCTATAAAAAAAAAAATAATAAAAAAATACTCCTTTAAAATATTTTTATTAAAAATACCTATTATATTAAGCGGTATCGTTTTGTTAAAATTCGTTGTATCCGATTATCTTGAATCAGTATTTTTCAAACAAAGCAACAAAAAATGAAACATACCAAAAGAACAGACTTAATGAACACTATAGATTTTTTTTTTTGCTTCGACAGAGACTAATTTTCTAAACCCTTTCAAACGATTTGGACGGTTTTTTTTTCATTTTTCATAGAATACAACGTTGATTTATATACATCTAACAACGTAAACAGATACAGATTACATAAAAGGTGCTTGTCTCGATTTTGGACGTATACGAATAAGGTTATAGATGAGATATATTTCAATATTTTTTTAAAAACTATGCAAATCCTTATAGGACTAAGCCACTCCGCAAGGTCTTATTACAACATGCTTTAAATTAATAATATATAATATACATCACCGTAAAATTGTAATAACTGTGCAGTAAAATAAAAATGTTTAAAAAATATTTTGCGGTCGGGGGACCCCCGTCAGGAATCAAGTTCTTTTTTCAACTCAAAACATGTAGATTGTATTGTAGATTTTTATTGATTATAATACAGTAATATAAATAATAATTTCTCCTTTATTCAAATTTATATATCTCTCTCTAATTTATATATTTTATGTTATTTTTTCAATGCAAAAATGTTAAGTAAGGATTTAAATTAAATAATTTCATTTAACATTTTACGAAAATAGTAATGTGTTCAAAATTAATGATAAAATAATTAATTATAAGTTTTAAATAAAAAAAAAATAACTTCACTAAGTTAACTTTATGTCAATTACACAAAACCGTCCTTTTATAATTCCAGTAATGCAACCGACTTTTTCCTGCCTTCCGATCGATTCAAAACGGCCTTCGTATTATTGGCAACTAACAGCTTCTATTAAAGAAAAATTGAATTACTGCTTATTATGTGTCAATATTTTATTGTATTTTACATAAGTCGAGATGATTTATTTTACACAAATTATATGAACAAACATTATTTTAACATAGTCTGTTTACCAGCTTTGTACATAATTCAAATGGAATTAAGTTTTATTTATTGCATAAAATAATTAAATTTGGTTTAGAATCATGATAATAATTCTAACGGATTTTATTTTGCATATTGTCAAAGTAAATTTAATACTTTAACGATAAATTAAACATCAAAAATGTATTTAAAAGTTTCAAGCAATCAAAATAGTCTTCTACAAATTAAATCTTAAAAGTTTGATAAATAACGGTCTAATATTTTCCAATTACTATTGAAGTATAAATTTCGTGTTTTAGACATTATAAAATAAAATTATTTAAGCGATGACTTAAAACAAAAAAATAAATATATGACAATTTTTATGATACAGATAGATGGCGATATATGCCCTTAATTATAATCATTTAAACGACAAATTAAATTATATAAAGATTAATATTTGGCCACCAATCAATATATAAGCTAACGGTCTTCGAAAATATATATATAAGGTGCAATTTTTATTGGTTTTGTTACAATGCCAAAGATCTTAGCGGTAGGGATTTTTGCGGTTATATGCGTAGGTACCATCCAAACAGTAACATTTAGTATTTTTGTATTCCGGTTTATAGGATAAGTTTAAGTAGAGTTACAAGGGACATGATATCTTAGTTCCCAAGGTTTGTGGCGCATTGACGAAGTAAGGAGCAGTTAATATTTCTTACAGCGCCAATGTCTATGGGCGGTGGTGACCACTTACCATCAGGTGTCATTTGCCCGTCAGCCTACCTATTTTATAAAAAAAAAACGCTCTGGTATTTTATGAATTCGTGACAACATCCCATAACCTTATTGATTCCATATGAACGGACACAAAAGTTTGTGGAGAAAGAAATAAAGTAGAGACGTTAAGTACTCGTAGTTTTCTTTTTAATTTATAGTTGTCACTAAAATAAATCTACTACACCTTCATCGAACATCGATAATTTCCTATTTAAAACTTTCACTTTAACGAGAAATCACATCAGATTCAGAAAAGTGGGTTAAATGAAAAGTGATCCGAGCATAGTGAAGTCATGACGGCGCCAGCCGTATCAAATTGTAAATAATTTCACCCTACTCCACCGATAATCACAATAGATGCCTAAATTGATTTACATAATAACATTTCAAGCGAAACAGATGTCTATGACGACACAATAAAGTTTATTTTTAAGTGTATATCCTTATTTTCAAAAGCTTAACAATAATTTCGACAAATTTATGTAATTTTCGAATTGATAAAACTTGCACGCAGATATTAACCCATATTATTACTAAAAGCTTAACGATCCATGAAATCATTGACGAAATATGCGGATGACAGTAGATCGAAATTCGGGCATACATCACTGATTTTTTACCAAAGATTAATTAATTTCGTGGGATATTTTGTAAAACAAAAAAAAACCTAGTGATAAAACCATCATGTTAAGGGACTTTCAGTTCAGTTATTGTATTTATAATGTGAATTATGATTAATTTAATGATTTATTAGTGAGCCCATGTAACTCCATCCACAAGTCACGTATCATATTCGTTTCAAAGGTCGGTGCCACAGTAAAGATGCAAAGGATATTTACATTTTTTTGTCAATACTATTGTCTACGGACGGTGCTGACCATTTACTATCAAGTGGTACGTTTGCTAAAAGCTAGTCTAGACCAATGAGTTATATTTTTCTCTTTGTACTCCGCACATCTTAGATTAAGAATCACGCACGTATCGAAACGTATTTTTATGGTGCAGCTTGGTAGACAGACGGGAGGCATTTTATATTCAGTGCACGTTTTTTAAAGTCGTTGCAACCGTTGTTGCTTAAGGGTATAAATTCCGCAAATATTCTCTTACAATTATTTTGCATTACCATTACTGAAGCAGTTCTTTATCGTCACTAGACAGTGAAAAAAAGGAATCAGAAGGTTCTTTTATGAGATAAGAGTTTAAATTTTAGATATCATAGTAATAGTAAAAGATCTCAAGATCGGTAAAAAACTTAAAATAATTTATACTTGCATATCCTTTCATCATTACTCTTTATTGTTTTTTTTTATTATTTACGTAATCTACCGTTACTAGAAATGAATACAGTTTTCAAAACGTTGAAAGCATTGTATGGAGTTTAAATATAATTGTACTTAAAACTTTTGATAAAACGCTCAATCATACTATAATCCACTTTGATGCTCTTAAAGAGTATGTAAAACATTTTCTTAACCGATTGCGTCACAAACGCGTAATTTTATATGCGTTTTAAGATTTCCTAAAAGACGAGATCCAATGGTAACTCTTTTCGTGTACTATAAAGTATATTCTATTCTATTCTATTCCAATGGCTATAACACTTGTATCTCAACCGAAGGTATTCAATGGAACAATAACGAGTGTTCGTGTGCTTAATTTGTATTTATAATTCATTCAATTAATCTGTTTTGTGTGATAAAGATATGTGTTACAAGTACATTTTAATTTAATTTTTTAAATAATTTTATCTTGTTTTAACATTTACAGTATGAGTTTTACTTTTTACTGTATAAGTAAAACTCGTAGACGTAGACTGAAACGTCGATTAGCTGAGGCTACGACCTTTTCACCCAATTGTCAAAATCATATTGTTTAACTTTTTTTATGGTTTGTACATTAATTATGTCTGTTTGGTGAATAAAGTTCCTTATTATTATTATCTATCGACGGTTGAAAATCTGCCTTATGTATCCACAAATCCGTTAAAGCAGCGTGTTGGAATAAGCTCTAAACCTTCACCTTATAATTATAATTAGTGCTCACCTTATAAATTAGTGCTCTGTGGTTAAGTAAACGTCGTTAAAATAATACACGATTAACATATTATAATTAAGTGTAATCTATGTATTATGCCGACCCGTGGAGTACCGGCTTAGAATAGTACTCTCCCAATCTCATCCCGTGGGTGTCGTAAGAGGCGACTGAGGGACGGGGAAAAGGGGGGATGGGCAGCAGCGTCCCCCTCCATAACATCTCACCCGCCTACTGCGCTCGCCAACACGCCTGCCCAGCGCGGCGAGTATGGGCAAACCCTCCTAAATGGCAGATGCGCCCAAAAAAAACCCCCAGTTACCGGCAAGCCCGCTAGGCCCGACCAAGGTAGCGGTCGCGGTATCGGCAGGGCAGGGGGTGCTAAGAATCACCGGTTCACGGCAGGCTACCATATAAGACGACTTCACATGGCAACGTACAATGGACGCTCGATGAGGCTGGACCATCACCTCGCCGAATTAGAAGTAGAGTTAAGTCATATAAACTGGCATATACTGGGGTTATCTGAAATCCGAAGACAGGGGGGAGGACACGATAACCCTAGAGTCCGGTAACTTACTCTACTTCCGCGAAGGTGATAACCTCTCCCAGGGTGGTGTCAGTTTTCTAGTCAAAAAGGATCTCATTAGCAGCATTGTGGAAATCAGTAGTGTGTCGAACCGGGTAGCGTACCTTGTCCTAAAACTTTCCGACAGGTACTAGGGAGTACTAGGGAGAAGGTCGTACAGTAATATGCGCCAACTTCGACATACTCTGATGATGTGCTCGAAGCGATGTACGAGGACATCGCAAAGGCCCTCAAAGACACCTCGAAGGCCCACTACAATGTTGTTATGGGAGACTTTAATGCTAAAGTGGGAGTACAAGATAGCGGTGAATCGAAAGTCGGACCTTACGGCTTGGGCTGCAGAAATCACAGGGGGCAAATGCTGGTAAGCTTTCGCGAAGCGCAGGGGCTCTTTTTGATGAATTTTTTCTTTCAAAAGAAGCCTCAGAGGAGGTGGACCTGGCGAAGCCCCGATAACGTGACAAGGAACGAGATAGACTTTATCGAACGAGATGTTACAGTGATCAACAGGTTTAATACCGGAAGTGATCACCGCTTGGTTCGAGGCACTCTAAATATCGACTTCAAAGCCGAAAGATCGAGAATGATGAAGTCTACTCTCCGACCTACCATGCTACAAGCTGCTCAAGGCTCCGAAAAGTTCCAAATGGAACTTCAAAATCAATTCACCGCGTTGGAAACCGTAAGCAGCATTGATGAAAAAACTGACACGCTGGTCAAAATGCTGTAAAACACATCCCGCAAGTGTTTTCCGCCACAGAGAAGAGACAACGCACCAAAACTCCCTGCTGAGACATTCGAGCTCATGAGAAAACGACGAGAACTACCATCGTTTTAGTCAGATAAGGCCTTAAATCGAACAATAAAAACGCTGACGCGACGCGATCTCCGACGCTCCACTACCTGTGCCATTAAGGTTGCGATTGAGCAAAATCGGGGATCGTAAGACGAAGGCGATCCAACTGCGCAGAGGGGTGAGACAGGGGGATGTAATATCCCCAAAACTGTTCACCAACGCGTTGAAAGACGTTTTCAAGACGCTGGATTGGACTGAGTATGGAGTCAATGTAAACGGCCGGTACATCTCACACCTTCGATTTGCCGACGATATCGTCATCATAGCAGAGTCGCTGGAACAACTCACCGAAATGCTGCGTAGCCTAGGCGAGTCTTCCCGGTGTGTCGGTCTCGGTATAAACTTGGACAAGACCAAGGTCATGTTCAATAGGCATGTCGTGCCGGGACCGATATACGTCGAGGGGAAACCTCTCGAAGTTGTTAGTGAATATACCTACCTAGGACAGATAATACAAGTCGGTAGGAACAACTTCGAGAAGGAAGCCGATCGAAGAATTCGCTTGGGATGGGCAGCATTTGGCAACCTTCGTCAAGTCCTCCAGTCGTCTATACCGCAATGTTTGAAGACGAAAGTCTTCAACCAATGCGTCTTACCTGCCATGACATACGGTGCCGAAACGTGGACACTAACTGCGGGACTAGTCCACAAATTCAAAGTCGCTCAGCGTGCTATGGAGCGAGCTATGCTCGGAGTATCTTTGAAGGATAAGATCAGAAATGAGATTATCCGGAAAAGAACCGGAGTCACCGACATAGCTTGCAAAATTAGCAGGCTGAAGTGGCAGTGGGCCGGTCACGTATGTCGTAGGACCGATGGCCGTTGGAGCAGACGAGTCCTAGAGTGGAGACCGCGAATCGGCAAGCGCAGCGTAGGGCGCCCTCCAGCCAGGTGGACCGACGACTTTAAGAAGGTGGCGGGCACCAAATGGATGCGGAAGGCGGAGGACAGGGAGCTTTGGCGCACCTTGGGATAGGCCTATGTTCAGCAGTGGACAACGATTGGCTGTTGATTGATGGATTGATTGATTGATTGATTGAATGTATTATGTATGGTCTAAATATATATTCAATATATTCTTAAAGTTGGATAAGAATATCTGGTTTGGGGTACAGCCGAGATGGCCTAGTAGTTACGCGTGAATATTAACCGATGATCGTGTTTTCAAACCCGGGCAAGCACCACTGAATTTTCATTTGCTTAATTTGTGTTTATAGTTCATATCGTGTTTGACGGTGAAGAAAAATATCGCGAGGAAACCTGCATGTGTCTAATTTCATTGAAATTATGCCAGATGTTTATTCTACCAACCCGCATTGGAGTAGCGTGGTGGAATAAGCTCCAAACTTTCTCCTCAAAAGGGAGAGGAGGCCTTAGCCCAGCACATGTTGGGACATTAACAGGCTGTTACTTTACTGTACAATGTCCAATATAAATAATTTGTATGAAGGCATGAGTGAATAAAACACTGTTATATAATATAAATATTATGAAAAAAATATCGAAATATTTCGCACTGAAATTGTACATACTAATTCGATTCCAAAATTCCATTCTAAATTCAAAAATTAATTATACATAAACGTTAATATGAATTTTATTAATATGGTAGAAAACCTGAAAACATAATGATGTCCTCCTGATCGATTTCGGCAAGGGCGATTATTAAGAGAGATTCACCAACTGCGCACGTTCTATAAAAGTGCACAAGAACGCAACTACTACTTTTGCGCAACTACAGGTGCACTCCCTATTCGCAATCTAACACGAACGAAAATACTTCAGGCGTAAGACCAATGGCTTTACGTGCTTTCTAAGACACGGGTGTACACACTTCCAACTTCCAGACTCCGGGCTGCTACTGAGAATCCCAACGAACGGAAAATCCCAATAATTTTTTGTCGGCCCTGCCCGGAGTTTGAAATTAAGACCTCGGGATCTGCGGCCTTATATCTAGCCACTAGATGAACGAGGCAATGAGATAGATTAGACTTTATAACATCACACAATGCACGGGAGAAACCGTACCGTAGTTTTTAAATAAACGGTAAAAGTGATAAAGAAGTCAGTTCAGATCAGAACCTTTCTATGTTAAAAACTATGAGCTGTATTACTTACTTAGTAGCTTAAAACGTTTCTCTTTTCTCAAAATATTTTCTCGGTAATATTTAAGTAATTTATAGCATAAAAATTATACTTCAGTCGTAAATATATTACTGTAATGTTCTGCAGTTTTTTTTAATATATATATTTATTACCCGATTGCTTTTTTTTTGATGAAAAAATAATAATATTGTATTGGCATTGTAATATTATTCTACAAATTTAAAAAAAAAATTGGTGCTTGCTACGATTTTATATGCACCTTCGGTTAAAATGTCTAACTGCTTTACCATTCGCGTTCTATGAAAACAATTATATAAATATTATTTTGTTATATATTCATAAATTTTAACTTAAATATTTAAATTATAATATGAATGTTACAAATAGATTAAAACTATAATTAGTTCAACAAAGAGGTAACAAAACTTCACATTGGCGATTTGTAGACGTTTTTCTCTTTAATGTATTGAGAATATAATTGAGGTGAATAGTATGTTTAATTATATAAATAACAATGTCTTTATTTACTCTCACAAAGGAGTACAGTGGGGATAAGCTCTAAGCTTCCCTCCAGTTCCTCAAAATCAGAAGAGGCTCCTTTTGTTTTAAATAAATTAAATAAATATTGTAGTTTGTCAGTAACTATCAGGAAATTAGTACATTTTATAAACTAAATTAAATGACAGCAGCAAGAATATGTAATTAATTTAAAAGAATCAGTTAAACGAAATGAACGAGGTTGTAAAGCGTAACATATTTCCGCCAGTTAACTTGCATGTGTGGGTTAACGTAACAGCATCGTTTCGAGAAACGGGCCTTGAATAACGGTGACGCTCATTTTGAATTAATTTAATTATTTTTGAAAATAGAATCGTAATTATAAATTAATATTTTACAATCTTAGAATATTAAATGAGCACTTTTATATATATACGTATATACGTACATTATCTACTTTGTATATCGCGAAAACTGCTCTAGCGACTTGCCGCAAATTCCCTATTTAAATAAGGTTTTGCCTTATAAGTACATCTATATAAGTACCTTTCTTAAAGAAACGCAATGTTCTACATAATATTGTGAAATGACTTACCAAGAGTGCTAACTTATAAAAAAATATTTCTTAAAAAAAAAGTGTGTTACAAACGACAGCTCACCTTTATAAAATATGTCTTCCAGCCGACCTAAGGTACGATTAAATTGAGCTTGTAATTATAGTATAAAGAGTAATAAATTACAATATATTAAATTTATACATTACTTCCATATGTTTTAATTAGGCTTAGAGAATGGAAATAGTTACGTCATTATTTAGCTTGGTAACATTACTAGAAGAAATGAAAGTTGAACTGTATTCTATTTTATTTAATTACTTTGTACTGTACTGTACTGTACTTTGTTCTATGTAGTGTGTATGTTGTTATTTTCAAGTTCCTAGCAATTATGTTAAAGCCAAGTGTCGGAAGCAAATTCCGTTTCTCTCCATTCTGGCTCTTATGTTTGTAATGTTATTTTTCCCATTTCTATGTAGTAAGGCAATACTGATATAAAATTTGAACAACTCAATAGCTTATTATTATATAAACATGCTTAAATTTTTATATTCTTTTTTAAATTTTTAAATTCCTTTTTTTTTTATTGTCGTTCTGTATAGTTTATGGTAAAAACTTCAGTCGTTGACTTATTTAAAATGCGTTTATTTAATGTGATTAAAAAAATAAATAAACAAAAGCATAAGTCGACTTATGGAAGAAAAAAAAAAAATGTTTTAATGCACTTTTAAAACTGCTTACAATTAATTAGATGCCTGAACCGACCTGAACTTCTTCAATATCAGCATATTTAGCTATATCAAAAAAATTGCATATTTTTTTATATGCAATTTATTATATATATAATATATTTTTAGCAAAAATAATGTGAGCCTTCCATCTATTACATCAATTGGTTCAGTAGTTATGAAAAAAAAACAAAAATCCAAAGTGAGTATAAATATTATTTGCTTAAAGTATACTATTTGAATGATATAAAACATTTTTAATTTTACCCTTATAAAGCAAATTAAATAGAACAGCCACTAGGTATCATTGAGCTTCGAGCCAAAGCCTTTGAAAAAAAAAATATGTTGAAAACTAATAACAGCACGTGAATTTTGAAGTTTTAAAACGACTTAAGAATTATATAAAATTAATCGTGAGAGGTTCTTCTGTTTCGATAACTCACTTAATGAATTTCTTTTATAAGTTCTCACAGTATAACGTCGATAGAAATTAACAATTTACTTACTGAAACAATTGAAATACTTCGCTTGAGATTTAGAACTATTCAAGGTAAAGATCCGACTGATATCTGTTGAATTTAATATTGAACAGATTATGAATTTCGATTTTATATAATATTAATATAACGTATGGTAATAGTTTATTCTGTTTTGGAAAATATTGACCTAGGACTATATGATCTAAGGTTTATAAATATTATGCAAAACTTATAAAACATACTATTTTTCATTTTAGCAACGTTAATTTCCGAGTTATATATTTAATTCATAAGTTTCTTATATTTGAAGTTAACCTTTGAAAGCGATGAGTTCATTATAAGGTTTTTAACGCCACTTTTTAAACGTTTGTATGGAAAGTTTGCGACGAAACCATCCAATAATATCATCGTCAGATATTTTAGAGCTAAACAGCATTACTTATTATTGTTACGTTCCGGCTTGAAAGGTGAGTGAGCCAATGTCTTTGAGCGGTGGTGACCACTTCACATCAGGTGGCCAAAGAAAATTGTAAAAAAAACATATAGAAGATATGGAAACAAGTTACTTTGTTTTACTTTGCTACGTTCATTTGGGAGTTATATAATAAATAGAAACAGAGTTTACTTGATAAAATAAATATTTACGAATTTGAATATAACGAAATGTCGTATTGTATCCTACGAGCCACACACACACACAAATGTGGAGTTTTTCGGCGGAGAGGGGACATGAATGTACAAGAGCGTCATGCTATGCATTGACGACTACAGCGCCTTACCCATAAGAAGCGCCAATATATCTTTAATCATAAATCAATATACAGTTGATTGTTTTTATCTATCTAATATTGTAATATGCTTTACTAAGCTTGCTATGCTAAGCTTTAAGCTTGATAACTTATTCTAGATAATTATTACGTATGAAGACATTATACTAACTTTAAGAACGTTAAAGCTAATAAATAACTTCAACATCTTTGTTGATAATCATAATATTAACTTACAATTTTCGAGCTAAACTATTAAACAACCCTTTTCGTGAAACACGAGGTATAAATGATGTATTTTTATTTGTCTTGCTATAATAAGATGTTTTATACAAGCTTTGTTGTTCCAGCGTTTGAGTAACAGTCAAACTTATTCATTCTCGAATTATTACTAGTCTATACTATTTTAAAACTAAATTTTTATTTTGTAAATAGAACACTGGTTCGGCTTAGTTTTTTCGTTGAACTTTTGATTCATTTTTGAGTGATATTACTAGTGTATACTATTTTAAAACTAAATTGTCATTTTGTAAAAAAAAACACTGGATCGGTTCTTGTGAAAGTTTTATTGCCTAATTAGACGGAAAAATATTGTAATTTTATTTAAAAAGAGAGCCTGATGGTTATATAAAACGTGGATTCCGTAATAAATTGAAATTTATGCTGGCGAGGACCCATACAAGGCTTCCTTTAAATAAGTCTGAATAAATTTGTTTGTTTATTTTACTGTTTTGTAATTCTGTTTAGACACAATCATAGCCAAACCTCGCAGTTCTAATAAATACTTTAATTCAAACTATGACTTTAGCTGTGCAACACTGTAGATATTTGTTTAGATATTCATCAAGCTGAAATTCTAATTGATTACCAACGTTAAAGAACTGGTATCGATATCTAACTTATTGTATGAGTTGCAATTAATATAGTCCAAAAATACCAAATCTGACTAAAAAAGGTATAATATTCCTTAGATTTGTTGGACTGTAATTCATGCCTTACGTTTTTTATCAGAGACTAAATACATCTAAAATGTCATCATCAATGAAACAATTTGATTTAAGAAATTCACTTGGAATTCTCAGAAATAGCTTTATCGTTTGAATAAATATTAACAAGCTATCCGGCATTATTAAACCCAAGATTTTTTCATATCCCGCCTATGCTATGTTACTATTCTATTCATTGGAAAACTAAAGACAAAACAATTTTGACATTGAATTAACATAATATCTTGAATGATAATATGGTACTAATTATTGGCTCGCGAATAAATAGCATTTTGAATGTCGGCGAAGTTGTTATCTGGAGTATTTAAGTGAAATAGTATAAATATTTAGTGCAGAGCTATTAGCATATCGCATATTGTACGTAAATCTAATGTTTGTTTATATTTACTATTTCTTCCATTGGAATAAGTTATACATTACCTCACCTCACCTTATCTCACGTTTAGTGAGCAATTACATCCGCCTACAGTATAAATGGTAGAAAACGTCCAAAATAATATTATCAGGTATTTATCTTAAACCATCAATACTGACAAATGTTGGAAGGTAATTTATATTTGTAGGATTATTTTACCACAGACTAAATAATTCGGTTAGATTGCCATCTTACTAGTTAATATTTTTCCCCAAATTTCACGGGTATATTGATATTAATAATTCGAAGCATCTAACAGAAATGATTCTGTCACGTATATTAAAAGTACTAATATACTTTAAATAATACAAACGAATAGAAAATAATGCCATTTATTCATTCACATGTTAACAGATTCATCTAATAATTAATTTGTTAACTTTAATAAGCCTTGTAAAGCGAATAAGCAAAATTACTCGAATTAATGTCATTTAAATATTAATGAAAATGATCTATTTACATTACAGTATTAGCTAATTAACATTGATTATCTGTACAATTAATTTATTTATAATTTATTGATGCAATATTTTTTCGTTTTGTGTTTCTTAATAAACCTGAATTTTAAACTTCGATTGCTTTTCGTACCAAGATTGAACACTTTTTTTCGTATGTATTTCACTTTATCCACAAAGTTTGTTCTCTTAAAAATTTGAAAAAAAAAAATTTAAATTATTTAGTTAAAAAAAAGTTGTTATATAATTTAAGAATTTCAAATAAAATTAATAAATTTGCAGTCAAGTTTAAAATTGGGCTCAACAGTTCATTCAAGAAACACAAACAATATTACTGAAATATTCTTATTTATAATTTAAACTTGAAATATCTTAATTTGTATATTTAAGTAATAGGCCTCTTGGATACCTACTTGCACACTAATTCAAGTTCTACTCTAAGAAACTTATTCTTATATCATTTATAATTCTACTTATTTACAAACGATATTTATAATCCATCAACACCTTAAACTAATTCAAGAAATAAGCGAAGCAATCACATTTCAACGTACAAATTGACACAATATATAATATGTTACCGGATAATTATAACGATCGTTAGTTTTTAATAAAATTGAAAAATTATGAATGTTGCAAATTTTTTTTAATATAACAATACAAATTTTAAATACAAATTTTGTTTAAATTATGAAAACACTAATCAAGGTTAGATTAGTGTGTTTCACCCGAAAGATTATATATAAATAAGCTATTGTTGTTTTTTGTTTTTATTGCAATCACTTCGTTCGAATTTTATCGACATTTTACAATTTGTCTCAATTAATTATAAACAAATGATACATAAAATTTTACGGTCACATATATAAATTGAATTATATTAACTATTAGCGCAGTCTATATAACGCTTACATATCACCTTATATGCTTTTACAAATATATTTAAGCAGGTAATTTCATATCATAATAAAAAGTTATGACAGTTAAAATTATTCAAATTACATTATTATACAATAATAATTATAATTGGGATTATACAATGTACAAATACTTATCATACATACATATTATAGAGATTATACAGAAAACTAACTTTATTATAAAACAATATTAGTATGTATTGTGTTGTTGTTTGGAGCTGATGATAGCGGTGTATCTGAAACAAAAATATATGTTAAAAATAATTTATAAGTTTTTTTTTATAAAATAGGAAGTTGGACGGGGAGATAGGCCAAGTTATGGTAAATGGTCACCATCATAGATATTAGTGCTGTTAGAAATATTAAACATTCCTTACGTGTGTTTTTTTTTTCGTCGTCGTCGTCGTGCGCAACCAACCTTGGGAACTATGATGTAATGTCCCTTGTGCCTGTAGTTTCGATGGCTTACTCAACCTTTGAACCGGAACACATCAATACTACGTATTGTCGCTTGGCAGTTGAATATGTAAAGACTTAACGATATAATCGCTTTTCTTTTAAGTCATTAATTGTAAGACTTTGTATTTACGGTCTCACGGACGGCGGTGATGGAAAATATCTTCAAGAGACTTCTATGTGTCGGAGAAACTGACACACGAGTAACCCGCATCGTATAGCATGGTGGAAAGAGCACTAACCATCTACAAGGGCAGAAAAGTCCTCAGCCCAACAGTAGAAAATTTACAGGCTATTTCTTCATTCAATTTATTAAAAAATATACTATATACAGTGTAAACAATACTTAATTAATGAAAGAAATATAATCCACATTCTTCGTTGGTCTGAGATATTTCTTTTCGGAACTGTTGCAAGTTATTTTCGTTAATTAATAAACAAGTCTATTAATTAACGAAAAAAGTATTGAATTTGAAAATGTTTTTTATTTTTTAAAATAAAGTTTAAAAATATATACGTTATATGATATAATATTCTATTTATTTCCTAGGTGGTGGGACTTTTTCCAAGCCCATCTGGTTAGGTTAGCGCCCTCTTATCATTCTACCGCTAAACAGCAATAGTATTGTTGTGTTTCGATTTTAAGGATGAGTGAGTCAGTGTAACTACACGTACAAGGGACAAAACATCTCCGTTCCCAAGGTTGGTGGCGCATTGGCGATGTAAAGAATAGTTAATGTTTCTTAGATCGCCAATGTGATAGGCGGCGGTGGTGGTGGTGGTGATGTAAGAACGGCAAATGACATATTTAATATTGAAGAAAGAAAACAAAAACATTTTCAGGCTGTTCTGGGAAGTTGTACTGTTAGAAACTGAAATAAACCATTGTGAACTAAAGTAACCAATAACCCTATGTAATTACCTCATTGAGAAAACCGAGCCTCGGGGCTTACGATAATCGTATCCAAATTTAATTTATACGAAAACTCGATAGTCAAGTTATAAGATTGTTAGTTCAACAATCAAGTAAATCAAATTTATGTAACTTTAAACTTAACGGTATGTTGTTTTAAACTAATAAAATTTGTAAATGGAGGATCAAACAGCCTAGTGTTAACAAGGATCAATCAATTGTAAAGTTATTGCTACACCTGCGAGTAATTTAGTATGGATTTATTTTAAATGTTATCGCTGTTATTACCGAAACTTTGGAAGTAAAATAAAAAATTATATCAATAGTTAAACGGAATAGTGTATTAATAATAATTATATTCTAAGCAAGAAATATTTTTATTTCATTAAATTTAAATTTTTTATTCTTTACTCCATCGATTGGAATAGGATATATAGCAAAGGTGAAGCTGTGGCTTAACATTATCACGTGTTTTACTCGTACAAATTTTCCTTGGTGTTAAATAATTTATAATAGTAATTATTATAAATAATTAATTAAGTAAGAACTCATATACAAAATTACAAAAAAAAACTAATATCTACTACTAATAAAATTTAATGGTCCAGCTGAAACTTTATAATAGCGGTTAATAATTATACAGTCGTCTGTTAGAAATCATGGTTAGGATTTTGTTGGAGCTGGCCCTTACCCTGCGAACCAAGGATGCACATCATTTTCACATTAATGCTTAAAAACAGTCTATATTCGCTTCAGCAAACATCCCTAAAGCACTCCAGAACCTAGACAAGCCCATCAGCAATCTAAAGGCGTTATTTACGTTTTTTAATTTCATTAAGTTATAACACGTTTATTAATAACTAGATGTCACCCACGGAAAGCCTATGTCCTTCATTAGGGTTCAAGCTTGCATTGTATCAAATATCATTAAAATCGTTTTCGTGGCTTAGCCGTTAAATGGTAACACACAGACAGAGTTTCTATCGCATTTGTTAACATCTGTTATCTCAATATTAGTATACATGATTCATTCAAATTTATTTCTGTCATCTTTCGTGTGGCATTGTAACTCATCGTAAAATAATAATCAATTAATTTATGTACAACTAAATAACATAATGAGTAACAATGTTATTTAATAAATAGCAATTCTTAAGTTACGTTGCCATTAGATCCGATTATGGTCTGATGTAATGATTATGTTTATATAATATTCATATTATATTGTTCATATATTTTGAGCTAAGCAAATATTTAATAAGTATATACAATGTAATTTCATAATTCAACTGATATATAATAAACATGAATTAATTTGTAAATTAAATCTTATTGCTAAGGGAATTGTGTACGCTCAATTTTTAATTACTAATTTTAATTAAAGATATACAAATGAAACAGAAACGACAAAAAATGTATATTATAATCAAAAAAGAAAAAGAATGGAATGAAATAAATTAATCTTTGAAACTAGAGTGCTTATTTCTTAAATCTAAGGTACTAATAATAATAATAATAAATAAATAAAGAGACATCATAAAAAAATCGTAAAAATGATACATAACAACAAGTAAGCTGTACATTGATGTGATTTCATAGCGGGAGTCCGTTGAGCTTTAGTCAGAGATCGCGACAAATATTGAATATTGCGATTAATATTGAATAAATAAAGCATACGTCTTGGTGGTATGGCTTTGTACAAGCCCGCCTGGGTAGGTACCACCCGCTCTTCTCATATTTAACCACCGAACACCAATACTTGGTATTGTTGTGTTCTGATTTGAAGGATGAGTGAGCCATTGTTACTACAGGCATAACATCTCAGTTTTCAAGGTCGGTGGCGCATTGGCGATGTAAGCCATCGTTAATATTTCTTACAGTGTCAATATCTATAGACACACATTTATTACTATCAGATAGCCTATTTGCCACTCTGCTTACCTTTTGTAAATAATTAAAAAATAAAGTTTATTTTCTAATATTTTATTTATATTATATAAAAATAGTCATGTTTTAATTACGCTTATTGGAGCGAACATATAATAGTATAATTAAACCATATTAAAACATAATAATAATAACAAACTAATTTCAATATTAGAACAAGTTACTTGGAATGTTATAAGCAAGTTGGTTATTTAACTATAAATGTTTTGAATACCAATAATTACATGTAAACTCAATCAAATTAATGCCAGTTTCCAATTTTAGTTCAATTGAAAATGTTTGTTTTGAAGATTAAACCCTAATTTACATAGGATTTGAACTTTGAAAGTAAAGTTACCAACTGTTTTGTTTCCCAGGACACATTTTTGTTTTTGGGTAAAATACAAAATGTTTACTCTTTAACAGTTTATTTTAAATATTCATCCTAGTCTTTTTATGTTCTTTGAGATTAGCATTTATTTGCATCAATTTAAAAGTCATAATGAGATAAAATTGATATACTTAAAGGAAATATAAAATATTTGTGTAAAAATGAATAGAAAAAAATACATTACGATACTAAGATCAAAGATTGAAAATTCTTAATAACTGAAAGCAATCGAATCGGCAAATGATAAATAAAAATCGATCCTTAAAATTTATTATTACGTATTCTATTTTTAAACATAGGAATTTTGATTTTAAAATCTCGTATCACATTACTAACGAACATGGCTTTGCCAATTCCGCACGTCTGTAGAAGCTTGTATAACACACACGTGGTTACACGTAGTTATATTGACGTATATAGGAATTGTAACTGTTCTACATAACGATTGAACGTGGATGGATTATGTGTAGCAGTAGTCGTTATAAGGTTTAGTTATGTTAAAAGCTATATATTAAGCTTATATATGGTATTTGACCTCTTTTAAAAATTATATAATTGATACTGGTTTCGATTTTGATTGGTTGTGATTAATGATACAACAAAACTTGTACATCGTAGTGTTACAATATATACTACGACCGTAACAGCTTGTGAATGTCCCACTGCTGGACTATTCTCTTTTTTTTTTTGAGGAGAAGGTTAGGAGCTTATTCCACCACGCTGCTCCAGTGCGGGTTGGTAGAATACACATGTGGCAGAATTTCAGTGAAATTAGACACATGTAGGTTTCCTCACGGTGTTTTCCTTCACCTTTACGGTGAACGAGATAATTTAATCACAAACTACGACGTCTTACATAAAAAAACAATGAAATATAAAATGATACGAATCTGACGTGTGAAATGTTGAAAATATACTTAGTAATTTTATTATTTATTATAGTTAAAATCACTAATTGAAATTATTTTAAGGATCGTATTCCTCGACGATTTTGTTAATTGTTCTAATCGAATAGTTCTACAATTATTTGTTCGCTCGAACCGTTCTATGATTAAATTTGTTTCAAAGATTAACTAACATTTGAGTTTGTTATGAAATTTAATAAAATTAATATTTATTAGATATTCATATTACAATATAATTTTTAATACCTTTAATATTCATTGATTATTCTATCGCCAAATAACAACTGTATTTTTTTGTTCTGGCTTAATAGGAGAGTGAGGCGTTGAAATTACATATTAATTCCAATGGTGTGAGAAATCGTTTATCAAAATCAAATAAATCATAGTTTAATTTTTACATTTTTTAATAAATTATTTTACAGGGTTCATTAAATGTATTTTCTGTGAGAAATCGACGAATAGGTACTAACTTAAGTTTCTTGTAATATTCTGATTCTTTCGGCAAAAAATTAACCAGTTGGAGCATTAAATCGGGATGATTTTGTATTATTACTTAATGGTATACAAAGGCTGTACAAAGGAATCATTTGGAATCAAAAACTAATATTGTCATCGTTTATTTGAATCAGCATTTTCTGTACGCTGCATTTTTGCGGTACGCGAATTCATAGTTGATGTAATTGCATTGCACAGAGTAATGGAAAGGCTGAAATACTTAATTACAATATCGTGAAATAAAATACATTGATGTTAAAAAATGTTCAGTGCAGGCACGAAAAATTACGTTTTTTTTTTTAAAACGAGAATTATAAAAGCGCTTAAAGGTTAAAACGCTTAGATCGTTAGTTGAACGTTAGCAAGAAGAAAACTGAGTCATTTAATATTTACTAAACATGGTTACTATCATCAAATGCAATATTTTATAAAATTTTATATTATTTTGTGATTATTATTTTCAAAATAAATAATCTTCCAATTAACTAAAATAATGATAATGTCTTTTAATACATATAAACAACAACTAACATAGTGCTTGCAAAAACGCAAATCTTTTATTTATGTAAAACTATCAATTATTAAATTATATAACATTGGTAATATTTTATATAACGCAATCCGCGATGAGGAATGAAATTATTTCAATAATTACTATAAATATTATAATTTTCTCGAACTTTATGATTAATTGGAAAAATGCCAATACTTACTTAATCTGATTTAATTACTTCGGTTCACTAATTTGCGATTCTTCGTCTATTAACTGCAAATTAATATTCTCATTCTTAGGTTGAAACGTTGCCGAAATATTTTTCTCTTCTAATAAGATGTTTTCAATTTCAACACCATTATCTTTTTTTCCACCGTCTAATATTCGTTGTTTTATTGATGGTCCTCTATTGAAAGAAGATGCTAATAAAGTTTCTTGTATTGTTTCATTACCATTGCATATTTTATCAGCTTTATGAGTAGGCATTCTTCCTGAGTGATAGCTGTTCCGTACACCTCCTGTCGATTCAAAAAAAGGTAGTACTTGCTTAAACTCCTTTCTAAAATTCTCGTTTAACCATGCGTACAGGAACGGATTATAACATGTCGATGCCATTGCCATAGAATGTGCGAGAAAAAAGGAGACATAATAATAATTCCACTCAGTCATCTGAGCGTAGAAGTCATTAAATATATTTATTAAATTCAATGGCAACCAAGATATGCCAAATATAGCGACCATGGATATGAGCATCCTGTTCGTTCTTCTTTTCCTATCTCTGTCTGCTTCTTCCCTTCTTGTGTTTTTAGCACCTGGCTTCGACCGAGCGCGGTCGTTCAATCTTAAACTAACGCACGTATAACATATCGCTATAACTAAAAATGGTATAAGGAATTGTAACACAGTTGTGAAGACTCCAAAGATTTTTCTTGACTTATCAGATGGCCAACTCTCTTCACAATATGTTTTGTTTTTTGTTATCTGAATCCCCATAAAAAGCCCATAAGGACATGTGACCACTAAAGAGAATACCCAAATAAATATTATGATGAATATGCAAGTGTTAAGCTTCATTCTTGGATGAAAGGGATAAATTATGACAAAAAATCTGTCTATAGCTATTGATGTCAGAGTTAGAGTGGAAATATAGACACTAGTTCCTTGAGCATATGGCATTAGATGGCATAGTAGTCTTCCAAAAACCCATCTTCCAATAAAGGTGTACATAGGAGTCAACGGTACAGCAAAAACACAGAGAAGTATATCCGATAAAGCCAAGTTCGTAATGAAGAGATTCGTAACAGTTTGCATCGCTCGATTTCGGAAGACGACATAGCAGACCAGAACGTTTCCAAACACACCAAGAACGAATATTATGGAATAGAGAATGCAGAAAGCTACTTGGACAATTTTCACATCGATGATATCGGTTGTTAGGTTCGATTTAGGTTCGTCAATCACTTCAACTGATTCTCCTGTTAGCGTTTTTGTCAAGATCAGGACTCCCCCGACGAAAGATGTACCGTTCAGATTCATAGCAGCAGACGCATATTTGATCATTGAATTATCATCGAAGCTGCCATTGTAAGTGGACAGCATTTTAGTTGTAGAAGGGTCTTCTTAGTAGGGAAACGAGCCAATCCATCTGTAAAGAAAATAATATTATTATTCAAATGACAAGTTGATATTTCATTTGAACTTTTCTAAAACAGTTCTGAAATAAGTTTATTATAATGAAAAAATCGCTAAGAAAGACAATGGAAAAAATCTATTGGTGTGGTTGTACCGTAATGCTTTATTTTAATGTGTTCGTGTTTTGAGGTTGCGTGAGCGAGTGTTTTTAGAGACTCATGAATAGCACATCATATCACCTTACATCCTTAAAGATTATCAATTGTGATTTATACTTAAAGTATCCATTTGTATGAGCGAAGGTAACCAGATTTCATCTGCCCATTTGCTTGCCTTCCTTAATAAAATTATTTAAATACTAACTGATTGTAGGCAACTATTATTCAGTTTAAATTTACTTAAGAGAATAAAGTATATATTTTAATACACGTACATAGATTATTACTTATATTAATTACTTTATTAGTAGAAAATTATTTTATTTGTAGAAAAGAACATGATATTCATAAATAAATTATATATATTTCGGAATATGAAATTAGAACGTCTAGTACCTTAACGTTTAGTAAATATTATTCTTAAGATTCGTAAAATATATTTTTATTGGATTACACATTCTTTTTACTACTCTATTTAATTATGTTTTAAATAATAAACCATAATGGACATAATTGAATTGTGCGTAAGAATTACTACTATTAATTTGCGCCGACATTTACTTCCCTTTTACGACCCGAAATGTTTTCTTGGTGCTATTAAGACTTTAATGTTTTTGTTTCATTTAACAAAAGCTCGAAGGGAGAACGCCCATGGCCAGTGCTGTTACATAATTAATGATGTCTTAGAAATTAAAATGCTAATTTCCTTTTTAGTTTTATGTTCTTATTATAAATATTAGCATTATAAATATTTGTTCAAAAACATCAATGGAAATAATTCTCATTTTTAGCAAGCAACAGCAATAGTTAGTGTTGTGTTCTACTAGTGACACTATAACATCTTTCTAAAGTCGGTCACACACACTACATGGACTGACATTACACTATACACAATATATCAATATACAAGTACTAATTGTTATAAGGTCTATAGGTGTTCACTCTCCCAAGAATAACTCCACTCTCCCAAGAATACAAACGATTACTATTTGTACCTAAAGGAACGTGGGCAGGTCGCATTTAAACTAATTATTCGGTTAAGATTTTCCTATGGTTCTATTTTGCTTACGATACATAAGCCTGCAGGTGTGCCCTTTGTTACGTCTAATGTGTATATAATTGCATCTGCTTGATCTCACTGGAGTACAACAATGCGAATAATGTACCTTTGTGTTACAATATCCACTGAACGCCCACGGCACGGCAAACACTAGCATCTGTAGACATGTCATACTACGTAGGCGCTTGTTTCACAATAGAAGTTTTGCTTAAATTCGGAAAACGCCATAATATGAATACCATATCAAAACAGTGTGACGCTGCCTGGTAATACGCACGCAGGCAGGCACATTTAATACATAAAGATACACCAAATGCACGCGCAATATCTGTGGAGATACAAATAAATTCAATAAAAAAACACTAAAAAATAAATAAAAATACAACAATGTATAACATAAGTATGTATATGACTGTGGTTGTGTGTGTGATTAAAAACCAATCATATATTATCCTGTTCCACGAGACAATCGACTTCTATGCCAAATTTAATAGAATTCATTCAGAGGTTCGACCTTGCTATATTAATAAACTAGTTTCCGCAAAAGGGTTTAACCACGTGTTAGGAGGAGAGACAGTTGCTAAGTACTCACTGTCTTCTGTATCCCTGGCAACGTGTGTGCAAAATTTCTAAATATTTATATAAACTGTTCAACTGTCGCATTAGTTATATTAGTAAGATTAAGTGAATAAAAACGCAAACTCGAACCAATGTACAATATTTGGTTTTTGAAATAATATAAGAATTGGATTCCCTATAACAAATTTCTTGCATGGTACGATTTACATTAAGAATTTACGACATACGAGCTATCTGTGTTAATATGTGTCGGACTTAATGGGGCCGTTGCCATGACAACCACAGACGATTGTGTCCTTGCCTAATGTGACAAATTTATTTTCACCAATCCTTCAAACAAATGTAACTCTTATTACCAAGACGTAAGAAAATTTAAGGTTTGTCTTGTTTGTAGATTTACGCGAATAAAATGTTAAACGCACTTGTTGATTCAGATATAACGAATTACTAATTATCTAATTACTCTTATTTTTCTTTATTTTCCTGGAGATATCTATCATATTAAGGTTGATCACGAATGACACATAAATTAAATGAAAAATACTATAATGATGTAAATGAAATTATTTCAATTTTTGTCTACTGGTCATTTGTATTTGTTTAACCGCCTTAGATCCCCAGGTTCTGGGTTTTAACATTAGGTCGGGCTGATAAAAAATTGTGCTCTTCAAAATGTGTTTTATAATGTGATTTTAATTTATTATATTTCTGTATTTTTGTCCCACCAAAAAGCGCCTCAACTTCCTTTTTGCAACTCTCTCAAGTGAAACATAACGTCATAATGTCATTAACGAATTAATTTTAAATTCAATAACTATTTTTTGTAATAATAGCAACCCCGACTTTAAGGAATTTACTATTATTTTAGCAATTTACCATTAAACAAAGTTTATGATGGGAAGCTTCGAACCTGGGACTTGCTGCGGGTCGTAAGCCGTAGCCCTATTGTTAGGTAACGTTAGGTAAGTAACTTAAATAAAATTAACTATTTCGATTGAGTTCACTTATATTATTTTTTTAAACTTATTAATAATAAAATGGTAGCCGCACTATACAGCTCACGCTCAATCGTTTGGTGTGGTTTGGCTCAAAAATTCGGGATAGGTCCTACCTCCAGAAAAAGTACTGAATTCGAACGCCCAACGCATCACATTTTGTAGCATTTGATAGGCCCGGTATGAACGTAATTTCCTTATGTGACTTGATTTTGGGCCATTGCCGTTTCACTCTATCGTAAGCCGTGTAAAAGAACTCCGTTCCAAAAAATATTGGGGCTATCTATCAAAAATTCTCTGTAGCAGCCCGGAGTAGCGCTTTGAGTCTACACTCATCATCGCACTGCGAAACTATGGAATGCTTTGCCCGAGTCCGTATTTCCTGATAGGTACAATGTTGGTGTCTTCAAATTCAGAGTAAACAGGTTTCTTATAGGCAAGCGTGCTACATCTTAGACCGTGTCGATGCTTAACATCAGGCAAGTCAACGGTCAAACGCTGGCCTATTAATTGTAAAAAAAAAGTCTGAAAGTTGGACGTGTATAAACTCTCACTCCCATGTCTAGTAAAGCATTTAAAGTACGCCTAAACTTTATCGGGTCTTGTCGAAATGCTGTCCCATTGGATTATGAAAGTGAGGGAATAGTATCTGTGTTTGTGCACACACTTGTGCACTATAATATGTCCTGCTATAGTGTTCCACAAGTTTCGGTCAGAAGGACATCATCATTTGTTCGGTAAAGGTCTTTTTTATACCTCTTGAATAGGTTATTTAATTTATAGGATATATACTTTACATAATGAAGAATAGGTATTGAGGTATAGAAGAAAAAGAGGAAAAGAGGTATATGCGATAAGATTTTAACTTGTAGGTGTTTGTAATTCTTCAGAAAGTTACTTACTTACACGAAATCAAAGAAATTGTTGTTGAAAATTGTAAGGCAATTCAATGAACTTCGACTCTTGGCAATTATTATACGAATCCAAGAATGTGTAAAATTTTGGTTATATTTGTGTCAGTAATTTCAATAATATATTGTCCTGAATATTAAACAAAATAATTATCCAGCTCTCACTGACACGACACGGTACAATAATCAAAACCAAAATAAATAAAACCAAAAAATCGAACGCTACAAATAAAAATACTAGATTAATATCCGTTGACCCATTAACGGTAATTATGTTGCTAAATAATGTGCAATAAAAATCACTTTAAGCTACATTTCGCCAGATGTAAGCCGGCCTTAATTCGTAAGTTTTGAAAAGTAATTCTCATAAGGCTACATTCACAAAGCGGTTAGTTTTACACAATAATTTTATAATTTTTTATTCGCCAGAGCTAGTTTTTTACACACGATGATGTTGTGACTAGTAAACATATTATCTGATGCGTTTTACTCTAAAAACGGTCATATCATCAATCAACGGTCAATCCCGATCCGAAAAATCAGTTAACATCAATCTAGTAAATACGGACAATCTGTGTGAAAATGCACATTATTGCAACTTGAGAATGAAATAAAAGTTATATTCCTACAAAATTTGCAAGCAACGGACAAGAAATTAAAAAGAAAACAGTTAGATTTAAGTTAGAAATGTATTCGTAGGTAGAAAAGTTTACAAGTTGTATGTTACTGAATGTAATATTGTATGTTTGCGTAGTCCTTATGTCTGTTTTTACTAACACGTTGATGTTGGTAGAAGGATGAAATACGAGGGAATATTTTATTTTTCTAACCCTGATTCGAAAGCTTATTGGTTTCCACGAACGCGTCATTACACGACCTTCGTAACTGGTATATTATATCATGTGTTACCTAATCTCTATTCTAGTTATACTAACATTCATAAGGATTTATGCAAATTAATAAGTGAATTAGATTAATATGCAATTTGCAGAATTTTGAAAAAAATCATAGTTTAACCCTATTAATAGACTCTTTTCTTTGAAACCTCATTTCACAAGGCACTAATGCGGGTGAATATAACTGAAACTTTAACATAGTTTATCCTAAACTGTGTCAGATAAATTCTGTAAATAAATAGTTCTGGTGAAATATAGTAATATATAAATGTACATTTTGTATGTATATATTTGTTTTAATTCAAGCAGTAATTTATGATAAGAGAAATTGGCTCGGCCGCCTTTTAATTGAACTGTTATATCCATTTTAACAACGCAGTTAAAGCTTAGTAAGCATTTATTTAATACACAGTATTTTGTACACGTTACAAGAAAATTACGTCAGAACGCTGGTCTTTTAGACGTTCTCGGACATTCTATGAGAGTAAAGCGCCAAACAGCAATACTTAGTATTTTTGTGTTTTTGTTTGAAGGGTGAGCAAGCACGAGGTACATACCATACTTCTTGAGTTGGTGGCACATTGGCGGTGTAAGGAAAGGTTAATAATTCTTACAGCGCCCATGTCTACTGCTCGTTACAACTTAACTATTTTATAAAAAAATGATATTAGTTACAACTGGTGGTAGGGCTTTGTGCAAGCTCGTCTGGGTAGGTACCACCCACTCATCAGATATTCTACCGCAAAACAGCAATACTTGATATTGTTGTGTTCCGGTTTGAAGGGTGAGTGAGCCAGTGTAATTACAGGCACAAGGGACATAAAATCTTAGTTCCCAAGGTTATTGGCGCATTGGCTATAAGCGATGGTTGACATTTCTTACAATGCCAATGTCTACGGGCGTTTGGTGACCACTTACCATCAGGTGGCCCAAATGCTCGTCCACCTTCCTATTCTATAAAAAAAAAACTAACTTAATAAGTATTATATTCGAGATATTTCTCAACAAGTGAAAAAAAATATCAAAACAAACCATAGTATCAGAAAAAAATACCACCATTAATATTATCACGGTAGTATCACGATATCGGCTTACATGATAATTCAATAAAATAATTCAATGTTACCCTTCGGTAATGGAGTTTAACAAAAATGAACTTATCACGAATATAATAATTGTAGCAATTCTCTCGCTAGCAAATTTTCTATGGAATACTTTAGACGCCCGCGTTATTCTATATAAATTTTATTTAAAAATGGCTGCAAATTTAATCTTATAAATTAAAGTTATACATAAATTAATATCTATATTTTTCGAAACTTATCCAGAAAGAACTATAATAATTATAATATTCATTATTTTTGGTATCTTATCTACAGTTCCATAAAATGCTATAGATACTTTTTTAGATATTTACTTATTTTTTTATAGATCACGTAATTTATTGTACTTAATATTTATTTAGGAATTGGGTCAACCGTACTGACGCAATTACCAATAGATCTATTTTTATCCATAGAGGAACTTTTTCAATATTTTCTTATGAGTATGGCGATGACGTGTAAAAGTACGTTCATATTGTTTTTCATTCTTTTGTTAATGATTTACATGATAACATTATAAGTCTTAACAGTTTAACGATATATTATGGAATGCATAGTTAATAATAATAATAATATCCTAGTATTTGACATTATTCACACACGGCCATCTGATCCTAAATTAAGCAGAGCTTGTACTATAGAAACCAGACAACTGATATACTACATATATTACTTTTTTTTTGTAAATAAATACTTAAATAGATAATGACACCCATACTCAGAACAAACAGACATGTTCATGCACACAAATGCCTACAATATTCGGAGTGAAAAGCAAGTATATACCAAGCGCGCCAACCGGCTCGTCAAAGTTATGTTATGCTCGTTAAGTTATGTCAAAGTCTTAACTACTGGACCTGCCGGTAGTGCAGACGATTCTGTAAGAACTTTTTTTTTTATTTGCCGGTAGGGCAAATGACTGTACTCCACCTGATGGTAAGTGGTAGTAGAGTCCAAACGGGAAGAATGTTCTGCACTAGCCGCCCCCGCCTTGTCGGCCCGCAAGATGCCACTTCACGCCTCGTTTGAAGGAACCCGGGTTGTAAGAGGAGGGGAACACGTGAGCTGGTAAGGAATTCCATTTTTTGGAATTGCGACAAAGAAAAGAGTTGCTAAAGCGGTGACATCAAGAGCCAGCACGCGTAGACTTATGAAAGAAGGGGGAAGCAGATACAGAAAGATAGAAAGTGCTTAGCGCTGCTATCTCTCGACGCAATTGAACTCACTTCATTACTAATCCTCACGGATCCGGTAACATACGCTTTAAATTTCATAATAATTATACTATTATATTTATACAATAAAATTATATAAATAATAAAATTATAATTATACATTACTCATATTACGTTCTGTCGTTCAACGGTTTTTCTTCTTGCGGCTAGTTTCAAATGTTCTTACAGAATAGATCTTATATTAAGCTTAACAATCGGACTTTATAATAGTAATTAAATTGCTTAGAACGAATTAATAGTTGATTGTACAAGGGAGCTATGGCTATATAGTCTTGTCATGCAGTCAACCCAATCTGAGAGAGATTAAATACGTAATCTATGGCGGTGAATCAATAAACATACATACAAATATCTACAAATATATATTATTGACATGGTCTATTGAATATTTTAAGATAATATAATACTAATATAATTAAATTTAATTAAGTCGTCTAAATCATTAGTTTGATATTATTCTTTTTTATTTTTTTGTATACATAAAAGAATAATAATGTTTACTAGAAGAGCATTCCATTACGTTATAATTCATTTGTTCTTTCAAAACTTAGTACTTACTGAAACTTTTGACAATTATGCAATAATATGTTCTCCTGACCGATTCCCGTCGCGCACAAGATAATCTGATGTGGGGAGAGAGTTCAGGCGTAGGATCAATAGCTTTTACATGCTTTCCGAGGCACGAAAGTTTTAACATTACCAACTATCAGTCTTTGGGCTGTTACTGACAATATCTTTTCAGGAAAAAAATAACATTTATTGGGCCTACCTTTGGATTGAATCCAGGGTTATGTCGAGATCTGTAGCATTATAAGCTAGCCACTAGATCTTAACGAGGTAGTCAAATCTATCGATATATATGTTTATATCATACAAATCGAGCGTATGCAATGTTCTTAAATACACTATTAAGTTTGAAAATGTTAACATACTACGCGCAATAACTGTTAATTTTTGGTAAATATTATATCTTTGCTAGATCAAACTGCTCAGAGTAAATATTTGAATAAAGAACACTGTTAGTATCTTTCTAGTAATAATCCACCACAATCCTTAAATCAACAAGCATAATGCATGTTATAATGACTAACCCTTCTTACTGTATATAAGGAAAATATAGCGAAGTTTCTACAAAATAAATAAATAATCAATATTTGTATGTAAAATATTTATTGGAGGGGGGGGGGGGTAAAGTCGTATTCCGTCACGGTATATGGTATGACACTCTCTTATAAATAAATAATAATAATATCAACCTTCGTTCTCTAATGCAATGTAAATTTTATTTTAATAACCGTCACTTTCGAAGTTCCATAGCCCATGTTTATATATATTTTTTAACTGTTTTGATATTTGTTTTATAGTCGATAGAATTTCTGCTATGTTTTCCATTCTAGTGTTGCAGGTACATAATTCTCCTGACGCAAATGTCAGACTATCCGTCCAGTCTGCTTTTGTATTGTAAATATTCAAAAAATAGTAAAAAAAAAACTCGTTTTAGAGCAGGAACCAATTTCATATCGCTTGACATGGCTATACTGCCGGTATATTTCAGCAATTTAAAGCCAAATCGATACAAAATTTAACTATTCGAGGTAAAATTTTTCATCTATGCTGGTTAGAGGCAATATTGCGAATATCCCGTATAGATAAATCACGTTGTAAAGTGATCGTTAGAGTAAATAGGTATCGCGCATATATGTTAATTATACAAAATATAAAATACAATACTGTTCTCTCTCTTCCAATCGTAAGATTTAGAATAAAGCTACAAAAAATATCCATTATTTACATAAGAATTATTTTAAATGAAGACATATAGAAAAATCTTTGCCTCCCGTTCTATTCAAAGACATCGATATTCCTTACCGCCATCATGTAAAATACCTTGGTCTTCATATTGATTCCACATTTAGCTCCGGGCATATCTCTGAAATCAGCCGCTCAATCACAGCCACGTTAAGGTGCCTCAATCGGCTTCGAAATTTCCTTCCCATCAAGACTAAGGTATTACTTGTGCAGGCTTTGGTCTTTCCCATAATTGATTATGCAGACGTATGTTATCCCGACCTTAACGAAATTCATCTGAATAAACTTGACCACCTCTTAAATAACTCTTTGCGTTTCATCTTCTGTCTTCGTAAGTTCGATCATATTTCTCAGTATCGAGATAAAAAAATGGTTTACTATTCGACAACGTAGAAACTTCCGATTAATATCTTTTCTTTTTTTTATTCTCTTTGACCCTCTCTCTCCTGATTATTTGAAAGGCAGGTTCAAATTTTTGTGCGATAATCACAATCGTCAGCTGCGCTCTAACGATTCTTACCTTCTTTCTGTTCCTATTCATACTTCTGGTTTCGTTTCTAATTCTTACTCCGTTCAAGCAGTCCGATTATGGAACAAAGTACCTGAGCATATAAGGAAAGCCACCTCAAAACCTATTTTCAAGTCTCGTCTCCGTGAGCATATCTTGTTAAAAGCTTAGTTCTCTTCATCTTTGACATATATATATATATATATATATATATATATATATATATATATATGTGGATCGCTGACGTTGACACACAGCAATATGTCATATAACCACTCCCCCACACCATATATCATAAACAAGCATGCTACTTAATAAAATAACATTTTATACTACTAGTATGTACTCGAAATACTGACGTAAGGTATTCTCAGAGGGTCATAAAAGGTACTCCAAACTCACATTACACTGACAGCGTCAGTTGAACTTTGCATGGGGTACTGGAATTAGTCTAATAACTTTACCAATTGAGGAAACATAATGTAGTAATAATATTTTTTAAATATATATTCTGTTAGTCTATAAGGTATTCTAAATATTGTGTTTGAAAATAAAGGTTAAGTACATAAAAAGACACCACGTAACTGCCCCGTCCCCATGGACCCATTACGTTTGACGTGGATCAAATCGCGCAAACAGCTAGTCTTTCATAAACAATCACACTCTTGGGATAAGGGCGACGATATCACGTAGTGTCAGGTTATCTGGACAGTTCCGCAACAAATCTAAGCAAACATATTTTTACTGGCCTATTGTTTCAGTTGGTAGTGACCCTGCGTTTCCGTTTTGGGGTTGCAGGTTCGATTTCCGCGCTGAGTTTGGGTGTAATAATGTATTTAGTATGTGTTATGTATTTATACATTTATTTAAATTTATATTATATGAATATCAGTTGGCTGATACCTATAACACAAACATTAAATTGCCTACGTTAGAAACACACGACCATGTGTAAAAAATATATATAAATAGATATATATAGATATAAAATTTACATAAATTAGGTAATATAATATCAGAGCATGCTATCCTCAAATAATGGTTACTCTTGACGAAATGAATACGATTAAAAGCGTTCTCAATTTGTCTTCAGCATTTCCAAAGCCAGCTAGCTTTGCAATTAAACGTAGCGTTTATATAATGAGAAATCATAATATGTGCTGACGTCACTTATACACTGATTCAGTATATAACGGCGTCACGGTGTCCCGTAATGGATACATGTTATTTTATAAGAACAGTGTCTATTCGCGATAGAGGCCCATTACTACCTACATGCCCATTTGTTCGTCTTCTTTTATAAAACAGTAAGAAACAAAAAATATACGCGTTGAAATTAATTGTAAGATTCTATAATTGATGCGTCAATTTACAACACCGTCAAACATGGCAAGAAAAACCTGTATCTAAGTCTACCTCTTCTTTACTACTTTTAAATTTGATCTATAGGATATCTAACAATGAAATTATATGGAAAATACAAAGAATGATGGTGCGTGTATATATGTGTGCATATGTGCACCCAGGACAGACATTTGTGTGCATAAACATGTCTGTTTGTCCTGAGTCTGGGTGTAATTATTTACTTAAGTATTTATTTACAAAATAAAAGTAGTATATGTATTATACCAGTTGTCTGGTTTCCATACTACAAGCTCTGCTTAGTTTGGGAACAGAAGGCCGTGTGTGAATAATGTCCGAGGATATTATTATTAGTATATTGTAAATCTGTGTTATATAGGAATGGACGTCACGATTTTTTTCTTAACCGCACTGCATAAGATGAACAAAAACAAATTAAGCATATGAAAATTAAGTGATTTAAAATTGTAATCTTCGGTTTCAAACCACGTATTCTATCCACTCAGCCACCTCGACTCTTAAGAATTCAAATTCAAAAATTCTTAAAAAAACTTAAAAGAAGATATATTTAAGTACATCGAAACAAAACAAAAGAACATTGTTTCTTATGTTCGCTATAAGCATGAATACTATTACTAATAATATTATTAATAGTATTACTATATACAATACCGTACCGTATTATATACAAAGATCTAACAGAATAACCCTTGTTTAATTTATTTGAAAGCGTACTCGTTGAATTATTCACTTATTCTTTTTACAATATTATAAAATAAAAAATCTATGTTCCACGTAACATTGAACTACGGAAATTTTTATAAGAATTTCTATACGCTTAAGTTCTTGAAAGTTGTTTGAAACTGTTAGAGTTTTTATATTTTCTCGAGCAAGTGCTAATTTTATACTAACTGTATTTGTTCAATAGTATGTAGGTTTGGTATCGATGAAGTCCATTTGGATTATTATACCTCCGTACAACTTTACTTCCTTTTTTGATTTTTCTAATCTGGATAAAAGCTTTTTGAAAGTTACCAATGCGAGAAAAAAATATATATCAAATTATAATACCGAAGATCCTTAGGTCCTAGCCCCTAGGTACAAATCTCAGGAAAATTTTTTTTGGTTTTTTTCGTCGAGAAATTTTTAATAGCAGCTCGGAGTCCGAAAAGTCATTGTTCCTGCGCCTGAACTCTCTCCTGTCGTCAAATCAATATGAGAGTGAGGGAATAAAAAGTACATCTGTGTTAGTGCACACACTTGTGCACTATAAAGTTTCTCTTGTAGTCGACTAGTCTTTCTTGAGATATATAACAATCGTGGCCAAATCGGTCAGGAGAACGTTATCATCATCATCTTTTCATAATTGAATTCCATAATCATGGGCAAAATGTTATCTATATTTACAAAATAAAATGATAGAGCTTAAAAGAACAATGAAAATATAAAAATTTAAATAATAATTGAATTTTATTTTATATAATGCAAAAAGCGTTGAATTAATTTCAACGCGGTGTATTGAAAATGAATTTGTTAAGCTAAAAGTTAATATAAGGACTTTAATTAATTACATTCAAGGCAAGTTATAATTAGTTTGCTTCAACAATTTTTATATTTACATTTTTATTGAGTCTGTATATAGTGTAGGGCTTTGGACAAGTCATTATACGCGGACACCATCCGTTTATCACATATTCTACCACTAAATATTGTTGTGTTTTGCTTGGAAGGGTAAGTGGGCCAGTGTAATAAGGGACATGATATCTCAGGGTTGTGTTCAATATTTCTTGTAGTGCCAATGTCTACTGGCGTTAGTAAAAAAGTATTACCAAATCCGATAAAGAAAAAGTATTTTTATAACAGTTCATTTTTAATCATGCCATCCGTATGTATCATGGAAATTCACATTAGCTGTGAATATCAACAGAGTTAATGAAAATAAAATAAAACTCATTCATTTGGCACAGTGTAATGCGAATCTGCGAACACAATCGGATCGGTCGAGTGACAATCAATCACTGTCCGCAAAACAAACAAACAGTGACTCATCAGATTTCTAGATTAAATACAAATAAACCAATCATTTTTATATGGGAAAAGGAAAATATTTAGCGGCTGTTTAACGGCTTTTAGTACGGACAGTATTTAGTTCAAACTAATATTATAAATTCAAAAGTGATTTTATTTATTTATTTGTTTATTTGTATACGCGTGAATCTTAACCGATGAACGTGGGATCAAACCCGGGCAAGCAAGGTAAGCACCTCTGAATTTTCATGTGCTTAATTTCTGTTATAATCTCGTGCTTTTCGATGAAGGAAAACATCGTGAGGAAACCTGCATGTATCTAATTTCATCGAAAAACCGCCAAATGTGTATTTCACCAACCCGCATTGGAGCAGCGTGGTGGAATAAGCTCCAAACCTTCTCCTCAAAAAGGGAGAGGAGGCCTTAGCCCAGCAGTGGGACATTTACAGGCTGTTACTGTATTTGTTTATTACGCTTTCACGTATTAACTACTCGGCCGATCATTATTAAGCTTCGCAAACACGTTGTCGGATGTACAAAACAATATATAGGGAAACTAATTTCTGAATGTTATATACATGGATAAAGTCGCGGTCAATATATTTTTTTTCTTCATTTCACCGTCGAAAATGAAATGAATCATAAATACAATTTATGCCAATGAAAATTAATTATCGCTTGCCCGGTATTTAAATCCTCAATTGTAGTTGAGTTGCTAATGATTTATTTACGTAACAGCTTTTGGTCACTTGACCAAAAGGTTATCCAACTTCTAGTTGGATTGCTTGATCGGTTGCGGTTTGCGAATTCCTGACCTTTTTAGAATTATTCCATTGTAATTTGTTTTATAATTTAGTTTTTTAATTTTAATTATTGCATTCTGTTTGTTTTTATATTTTTTTAAGACATTAATAACGTTTAAAACACGTTATTTGCTCTTATAATATATAAATAAACCATTGAATATAAGAGACAATATTGGTATGTTTATTTCTTGTTATAATTTGATTAATTCACAAAAACAAAGATATTATTCCATTAAAACATATATGAACTATTATTATTACATAAAATAATACGTAAATACGTAATGTATAGATTGACATTTAACTTTGTTCTTGAGTTAAGTTAGTGATGAAGATGGTGTTCCTTTGATCGATTTCTGCCACGGCGGCCAATCTCTTGAGAGATTAGCCTCTTTTCCCTCTTATAATCCGATGGGTTAGCAATCCGATGCAACCAAAAAGAGTTCAGGTGCAGGACTTCTTTACGTGTACACACTCCCAACTTTCAGACTCAGGGCTGCTACTGAGAATCTTCGACTGACAAACCTAATAACTTTTTATTGGTGAACCCAGGGCTTGATACCAGGACCTCGGGATCTGCAGCCTTATAGCCAACCACTAAGCCAACGAGTTAGGCGTTATTAAATAAATTATAGGGAAATTGTTATAAGTAATATAGTAATGGGTACGATATGACTAATAGATGATATTATATAATCTGTACCAGCATTATTCATTCGTTTGCCCTATTGTCATTTATTTAGGGTCTACGGTTTACATTTTCCTCATCCATCTGTTCTATTTATAATTTCAGATAATTCCTTCTTGTAAATCATACAGTTTATCTATATATTTTTTTGGCCTTCTTGATTTATAAACTGAATTGACCATTAGGTGCTTAATTTAGCTTTGATACATAAACTTAGTATGATCGATGTTATATTTATCAACACTATATAAAATTAGTATCAAAAGGTACAAACGCATACAAAAATGAAACTAATTATTTCGTAATGTTCCTTGTCAATGTTCGTGTCAGGTGTCAATTCTGGTAATCCTCAATAAGGTCATGATGATAGGTGGTATTTTACTTTAATATATAATAGGTTACCTTTATATATTCTTGTCATAATTTATATCTATTTCTGTATTCATTAGTATTATTAAATATTAAATGAAGTCACCTCTAAGAGTTATACGGTGCAGTGCTTCTCCATTAAAATAAAAAATCTTATATAAACTTATATTTTTTGTATGAGATGTAACTTGTAAGGATTATTATATTTCTTACAGCGCCAATTTCTATGGGCGATGGTAACCACATCCAGTCAGGTGGCCTATTTGCCCGTCCATCGACCTATTTTATAAAAATAAATAAATAATATAGAAACACAATAAAAATCCACTGTAGCAATCAAAACTAAAATAAAATAAATCCAAACTGCCAATAATGCCAATGACAATTTAGAATATGTGTTAATAATACAATTATCAGTCTAATGACATCCGGTATATATCAATATATAATGTACATGCGCTTTTTTCAACGACTAAACATATCGCTACGAAGATTTTAATCTTTTTCAAAATTCGAATAAACACGTTAAATTAAAAAAGTGCCCAACTTATAAAGAAACTTTAGCAACGTATTTCCCTTCCATTTAAAGCGGTTACAGCTGCTATAAATTTTAACCGTTATATTTTTAATATCTTGAGTATTTTATAACTAAATTTTAAAACGTTTTTAACAATTTTTCACTATTGATATTTTACGCTACACTGAGGCCAGTAGCACGTAATATGATTTAATGCGTTATAGCCGCCAGACCAATTAGGCGTAAGTATCAAACGACGTATTAGGTTAGTTCTGAACCGCGGACTAATGAAGGTGACGTGGATGTATGTCTATTTCAATTTATAGATTTTACTAGTTTGCGCCCGTAGCTTCGTCCAATTGTTAGGCGGGGTTAGAGTATGCCCTTTACAACCCAAACAACAGACAAAGTGTATGCAAAATTTCATGATTTTCGGAAATTGAAAGTAAAATGTTAAAGCGTAACAAAACAAATCACTTTTGCTTTTATAGTTGTCAAGGTACTACGACTGTATAATATAAAATGACCGCCTGTTATTGTGCCAATGCTGGGCTATGCCTTTTCTGTTTGAGGAGAAGGTTTGCAGTTTATTCTCGTATGCTGCTTCAAGACGCGGCAAATTTTCGTCCACCCGTGGAGTTTCCTTCACTGATATACATTCAGAGATATACACTCAGAACCATCAATTAATATTTATCTTTAAATCAATGAGCCATCATGACTCATTCACTAACATCTTTTTTTATTATGTATTAATATGCCTTTGAGTATTTATATATTAAATAATTTTCGAGATCACTTCAAAGTTGTTCGATAGCTTCTTTAGATGAACCGATAAGTTACTTACTTGTTTATAAGTATACTATAACTTTTACTTAGTTTACTGTGTAAGTTATATTAATAATGCAAAGAAAATTCTCGTATGTTTGTTATTTTATCGAATTTATACAAACTCCTAATCCTATTGATATGAAACTTTTATATCATAAAAGGTTAGTTTCAATATATTCTACAACGTAAAGATATTTATGAGATAAAAATACAATGATATATTTTTATTTATTTATTGGTCATCCAACATTTCTATTCATATTTATACAATAAACATTCCACCAAACTATTGGCAGTGCAGTTGGCATATGTTGGCCAAATACAAGTGTATGTAAAATGTTGGTAGATTGGTTATAATGTAATACGTTTTCGCAATGTGTATAGCTTCAAGTGAAGTCAGTTAACACAGTACGAGGAAAGTTTATGATGTTCTAAATTCGAGGTGCTAGTGGGGAGTTATAATTAGTTGATTTCCTTGTGTTCACCTCAATGAAAGGTGAGGTGAAGTTTCAAGTTTAATTATTACCGCTGTAGGTTTATGATATTTAGATTTCGTGTATAAAAGGTAATGGCCAATAATTTCTTTCCGAAATTTGTGATCGGAGGTTAAATGAAAATACGAAGGTGAAATTGTAAACGATACTATACATATTAATTACAAAAAATCTAGCCAGTGTAATTTAGAAACTACCAAATATCAATCAACGCCATCTATTGAGGATTTATTAGCAACGTATTAGAGGTAAAGTTTTATTTTATTCTGAAATTGAAAATACAAGGCAGGCATTAAAAGTATATCAGAACAAAAGTTGGCCGTATTGTCTTTTTATGTGTCTTATTAAGATTAATACAAATAGAATACATCCTAAAACAAGATGTATTTAAAGAGAAACTAAATGATAATCTATATTAATGAGATGTCTGTCATATTTGAATTATTCACATACACATTGGGAATCCTGTAAGTATATTATAACATTAAATACTACCAAAGATAAAAGTTTTCTTATAATAAAAAATAAAAACTAAAATCCATACCGTTCGAATTTCAACCACGCATTAATAGAACAGACAACTCGTATTTATATTGGCTTTTTTTTAATTATTTTCATTAAGCAATGATAAAAGTTATGTGTAAATAATATTACGTGATGTTAACTATTGTAAAGGAAACAATAACAAGGTTGACAGGTGATATAGACGGAGGTGAAAACCGGAAGGAAATGGCGGTTCATTTGACTTCCGAACCGACGAGGTGAAACATCATGCGACGCAATATAATTGTCTTGAAGATTGATTTATTTAATTATTGGAGGGATCTCCAGCAATTTAATATATGATAAACTTGCATTTAATAAAGAATACATGATTAAATATTTAAGCTAAGTGTCCACTTATTATAGGAGGTTAACAGCCTCGTTGGTCAAGTGGCTATAAGGCCACATTGAGTTTTTCTGTCGAAAAATTCTCAATAGCTGCTCGGTGTCTGGAAGTTGGAAGTGTATACACTTCCGTACCTCATAAAACACGTTAAGCCTTTCTCCTGAACTCTTTACGGTCTTGTAGTGATTTGTTGAACAGCGAATTCAATTTTAAGTTATTGCTAAAGTTTTTTTTTTATTATATTTCTAATAGTAGTGTATATGTAGTGATCAAGTAACGAATAGCCGAGAAGGCCCAATGGTAAGAACGCGTGAATCTTAACCAAGGATCGTGGGTTCAAGCCCGAGAAAGCACCACTGAATTTTCATGTGCGTAATTTGTGATTATAATTTGTCTCGTGCTTTACGGTGAAAGAAAACATTGTGAGGAAACCTGCGTGTGTCTAATTTCTTTGCAAATCTTTGGAGGCCTTTAGCCTAGCAGTGACACATGCACAGGCTGTTACGGTTACGTTATCAACGCTTTAAAATATGCTGTCCGCCGTCGTTTATAACAATGCTAACATTCTTACTCTGTCCTCTACTGTAAAAAACTTGACAAAGAATCCAATAAATTTTATTCAACCATCCTGAAAATCTAGCCACTGGGTAAAAGCTATGAGGCAGTAAAGAAATGTAGGATGCAAGCGAATCCATTGATTGAAAATAAAATATATCGTTCAAGATTCGTCTCTTTTATTGAATGAGTAAATGTATAGAGCTACTATCCGCCTGCAGCTATGCACTTAATAGAAAACTATAAAAAAAATATAACGTATAACTGTGAAAAACTGTTAACAGTTCAAGAAACTTTCTCACAAATGTTTTTAGTCTCGTTTTGGAATTGTACTTTTATTTCGGTCTGACTGATTTTGACGATGGCAGCCATTTTTTAAGGGAGACTAACCAAAAGCGCGAGACATGTTTTCACAAGTGTTTGCGCAAACACAAGTGCTCTCTTAATTCCTCAGTCGCATTATCTGGAAAGAGTTTTGGTGCGTCTTTTTTGTGTTTTATACAATTTACAAGTATCAAAATTTATGTTACTTTTATGAAGTTTTTAAAATAAAAGTATTGAAACTCGCCTTTTTTAAATAATATATTTTAATATCTAAAAAAACATTTTCATTTGGTCCAAATTGCAAAATATAAGCTGCAATTAATAATAATCAGCATTGAGCCAAGCGATCTAGCCGCTCGTAGGCGTAATACATCTTACGTGCACCCTCGCCATTTTTCACGCGTTTAAACAAACATCTCAGACTAATGAACCAAATTGCAAAATATGTGAGACAATGTTTGGGAAACACCTATCGACGTGCCCTTGGGGTAAAACTCGTATGCCCTGAGCAAACAGCATGACGCTATACTATATATACGCTATATATATAACAGTATATTAGGCGGTATATCTGGGTGACGAAATTTCAATCGGCTCTTTTTTATGAAATAGGTAGGCAGACTAGCAATTGGGCCACCTGATGGTAAGTAGTCACCACCACCCATAGACATTGGCGATGTAACAAAATAATATCAACCATTACTTACATCGCCAATGCGCCACCAACCTTGGCAACTAAGATGTTATGTTCCTTGTGCTAGTAGTTACACTGGCCATCAAACTGGAACTCAACAATACTGAATATTGCTGTTAAAGCCAAACCACGAGAAAATAAAAATATGCTACAAAAGAATATCGTTATTTTTTTAGATAAATTGCGTTTTTTAATAAAAGACACCTATATAGATAAATAAATTGCTTAATTTTCGATATAAAAAAAACCCACAATTAACGGCCATTGGCATTTCAAAATATATAGGTATTAAGAATTATTTAATTTATATATGTTTTAGTTCTAGTATCTCCATATACACTAGCGCTGTTGGGAATATTTACCATTACTTACAACACACCTGGTGCATCTTGAAAACTAAGATGTTATGTCTCTTGTGCCTGTTGTGATTAACCCACTTTCACCACCACAACAGTGTAACAAGATGAAGTTTTTTTTACAAGATGAAGGTACCTACCAGGGGGTTACAATTAATTGTACCAATTATTATGGAATATATATTTTTTTTTTTATAGAATAGGAAGGTGGACGAGCATATGGGCCACCTGATGGTAAGTGGTCACCAAACGCCCTTAGACATTGGCATTGTAAGAAATGTCAACCATCGCTTATAGCCAATGCGCCACCAACCTTGGGAACTAAGATTTTATGTCCCTTGTGCCTGTAATTACACTAGCTCACTCACCCTTCAAACCGGAACACAACAATATCAAGTATTGCTGATTTGCGGTAGAATATCTGATGAGTGGGTGGTACCTACTCAGACGAGCTTGCACAAAGCCCTACCACCAGTATATATATTTTAGGTGTCAACTAATCAATAGAGTTCCGTCGTCTGCCAGTGCGACACCTTACTACCCTTTCTCCAACTGTTTGAGATTTATAACTCGTAATGACTCTCGGTCAATGGGCGTGGGTGTAATATATAAGTCCTTTAAAAGTTGAGTGCCTTGCGGATTTATTAGCGACATTTGCTCCGTAATGACAGCATTTTCACAATAAGATGACGTCATATATTGTCACGCTAGGTGTGTTCGTTAACTTTTCAATTAAATATATAGTAATCACACCATTGTTAATGCTGTAAGGATTTTAATAATCTGTAATCTGAAATTATAATAATCTTAAAATTATGTTTTTCGAGAACAGTACTTGTTTAGTTATTTATGTTTCGAATTGGAAATTGAATATTCATTATGTTAATCGACTTATGAGTTAACTTAAATTAATTTTTATCTGTGCTATTAAACATGAGTTTTTAAGATAAGAATTATAGAAATAAGTTATTTTTTAATAGAAAAAGATTTTAATTAATGTTATAAATAAGAAGTTCATCGTAGATTTGTATGGTCTCCACCATGTGGTAGATTGTTCTTAAAAGAATAACATACTGACATATTTGTGTTAACACGATAATGGAAAAAAATGGCGCATAGAAACAATATCGGCTCACTTAAACAGAGTAATATCAAGTAGGGGGTGTAATCAAGCAACTATTTATTATAAGATTACTTAATTACTTATTATAAGATTATATCTTAATTCAGTATAATATAATTATTATTGGTTCTAATTGCAAATAGTTGTTTCTATCAAAGCTGTCAATCTCGTAGGTAGCTTGACGTTTAATTGACATGATATATATACTTGTACCAAAATAAAGGCAAGAATTTATTAATATAAGAGTCGTTTACATCGATGATTTGAATATGTAAATTGAAAATCTATTTTTATAATTACTATTTTTTTTTTTCTAATTTAGATTTAAATTTATATTAAACAAATATACTGTTTAAATAATTCGTCTTGACTCAATAAAAATGTTGATGACAGACATTTTATTCAGAGAAAGGTATCGGGTTGCACTTTCGAGAATCAAGCTCAAATAAAGTTTAATATACCGTCTGAAGTGAGTGTTAAGTCGGTTCTTCAGCAAGAGACACGTTTCATTGCATTCTACTTTTCACTTTTCTTTATAAATAACAAACGACTGAACTCAACTTGACTAACTGACTTGTAATAAAAACTTACTAAAGTATGTATTGTTTTTCAAAAACCCACGCAGGTACACAGTTGCTTAACACGTGAATCAAAGCAGAACGACGACATAACTCTAACATTTGATTCTTAAATTCTTTCTTAAAATTTAGGAAAAATCGTTGTTGTAAACAGTTTAACTATAAGTGTACCCCTTATACCACAGCTTTTATATACCAGACCATACAAGTAAGCTAAAAGTAATCTTTTTATTATATTTATTAATTCTTAGGTGTAAATAACTTTAATAATGTTCTACGTATAATATAAAGATAAAATCCTTAACTCTGAGTGAAAACGACGGATAGTTGAAATAAAAAAAGATTTTGTTATATAATTAATAGAATATTATAAATACGTTTTTCTAAATAAACTACTGTGTGTATTAATTATATATATATATAATAACATATATAATACCATATATATATATATATATATATATATGGTCTGTCAAAGATGCAGAGGCCTATATATATATAATTATAAATTATTTATCATCCTGGGTAGTCAACTGAATATGTTGGTGCATTTTCTTGGTCCAATTTTGCTCAGTGGTGTCGTATTGTGGTGTGAAGACGATGCTTACTGATAATTGTACTTTATATAATACTAGTTACTGTACCCATTTTTATACCCTGAAAACGTTTATGCGAAATTTCATAATGATCGGTTAATTACTAACACGTGAAAGCGTAACAAACAAACTCATATTCACATTTCTAATTTTAAGTCAATTAGGCTCTTACTACGCCTTTCAATAAATTGAAATCTCATTAATATATACGAAAAGTAGAGTTCGCATTCGTCGATTTTCGTATCAGATTAAAAATAATTTAATTGCATATAATTAACATAGTTATGTTAATTTATAAAGAAGACTAACTACTGAATTTCTTACCTGTCCTTTCGGTAGAATCTACTTTCGAAATCACTATCGCGTCAGGTTCAATTCAATCCTGTAATGTGAAGATTGAAATGCTTATACAATTACAAGAGTCTATTTGAATAAAGAGAATATTTTGATTTTTATGGCCTAGTGGTTAGATAGAACGCGTGGTTCTTAACCGATGATCGTAGGTTCAAACCCGGGCAAGCACTACTGAATTTTCATGTGCTAAATTTGTGTTTATATGCTAAATTTGTGTTTATTTCATGTGCTAAATTTGTGTTTATATTTTTATTCATCTCGTGCTTGACGGTGAATGAAAACATCGTGAGGAAACCTGCATGTGTCTAATTTTGAAAATCTGCCACATGTGTATTCCACCAACTCGCATTGGAGCAGCGTGGTAAAATAAGCTCCAAATCTTCTCCTCGAAAAAAGGAGAAGAGGCCTTAGACCAGCAGTAGGACATTCACAGGCTGTTACTTTACTTTTATATTTTGATTTTTATTGTACCAAATCATAACACATTTGAAATCTATTGAATTAAGTTTCAATCAATGCGATTTTCTGACATTGTCAATGACGTGTGACAAACTGGTATGAAACAATTATTGATTGCCATTAAGGAGCAATTTTCCAATTTGTCGCGGTCCCTCTCCGTAATAACCTTTCGACGTCGGTACCAAACCAAATTCAAATCGTACTCAAATTGCTATTACAGGCGCGTAATGACGTGGTTAACATTTATCAAAATTAAATATTGTTGTATTTTTTGTCAATTATTCACGCAATAAAACTAATATGTTGATTCATGTTGGCGACAGCTTGTATTCGGTCGTCTATAAAACCCGGTAGGATAAATAAATTTACTCATGTATTATTGATAGCAGTAGAGTTATAAGTACAAATCAATTAAAATCAAGATATTTTTTATTATTGTCATGCGAGCACTTTTGAATCATCATTATACAAGTTTAAATTTAATTTAAAATTACCGGTTTGGGATGAAGATTCTTTTTTCATGTCTTTAATTTGTGATTATAATTCATCTCGTGCTTGACGGTGAAGGAAAATGTCGGGAGGAAACCTGCATGTGTTTAATTTCACTGAAATTCTGCCACACGTGTATTCCACCAACCCGCATTGAAGCAGCGTGGTGGAATAAGCTCCGAAACCTTCTCCTCAAAAAGGGAGAGGCAGCCTTTGCCCAGCAGTGGTACATTCACAGGCTGTTACTGTAAGGTAAAGGTAAAGGAAATTTACTCGTTACTATTTTTCGTCAATCAAACTGCATAGATAATTAAATAAAATTGAATTATTATTCATCCTGCATGGAAATCAACGAAACTAACTTCATAATTTTTTAACATCTATATAATCCTACGTTACTCTAACTATTGAATTTATTGCAGGTTCAACGTTTGCAACCTTACAATATTAAGTGCGTGAGCGTTAGGAGTGCACTGACCTAAGATATAAACGTTAGAGGATAGAACGTGAGCCAGGACCGCCTCTGAGTCCAGAATAATATTTCTTTGTATTGTATTTATAATAAAAATAAAAACATTAATTATTATCTTTTAATTTAATCAATCACATTTTTGTCATACGAACTAATGTATATTGAAGTGCAAATATTATCATCGTATAATTATTCATTTTGGATTATAAACAATAACGAAATTGTAAGTAAGTTAAACAAAAACTTGCTAGGAACCAAATATTAGTAAGTACATACGCTTGAAAATAATCGATTGACCCGGAAACCTTTGAGACAACGGACTATATGTTATAATAAATAGATAGACCGAAGTGATATTTGCTTTATTTGGTTTGGATATGAAGCTTGAACCCCATGGACGGACATACGACACTTCTTTTACCTAATACCCACCGTCTTCCCCTAACATGCGGGTGATTACTTACTAATACTTAATATACATCTATAATAAACGATGTAATGATTTCCAAGTAATCACATGTTTGGTCCCGCAACGGAAATTATTTGTGGATTGAATTCGCTTTGGTAATACGTGGTTTATTAGTAGCTTTGTGGATGTGGCATATAAAATTGCATATCTTTATTTTTAATATTTCTTTCATGAGAAATTTTGAATTTGACGATATCTTTCCTCACGATGTTTTCTTTCACCGTCAATCACGAGATGAATTATAAACACAAATTAAGCACATGAAAGTTCAGTGGTACTTGTCCGGGCTTGAACTCTCGATCATCGATTAAGATTCACGCGTTCTAACCACCGGGTCATATCGGCTTTAAAAAAAAACCTTCGTAGTAATCATTTACTGCTTATATTTTTTTCGGTAGGGCTTTGCAAGCCCTCCTGGGTAGGTACCACCCACTCATTTGATATTCTACCGCCAAACAGTAATACTTAGTATTGGTCTATTCCGAAGTGAAAGGCAAGGCCATTTTTGTTTTTTTTTTCACGCAGTGGAAACCTTCCGAAAGGTACCCAGCTCCCATGGGGAGGGGGACTAGGTTATGTGGGATTCTTACCCACTAAAACCACTGCGATGGCCGTTCTCAGCACGGATCGGAGATGCTGCGGGATCGTGTTGATATAACGCTTCCGCGGCCTCTCCCGTGCTTTGCTCCGTTCGTGGCTCGGCGGAGCTCTCCTCAGGGGGCAAAGGTAATACCCCCCCCCCGCACTCCTCGCTAGTGAGTACGGCAGCGCGAGGCTATCCCGGCCGTCATCCGTCTGAAATAAGACACGCGAGGCCTCCGCGTTACGCATCCATGGCCCCAGGGTTACGCCCTATCTTTCAAGCCCCGGGCATCGGGGCTGTGGGAGGACCGAGAGAACGCCGACGTCGTCTCCGCCGAGCAGGATCAGCCCTTTCTCGTTCCCGCGTCGCGGTCTCTTTCTGACCATGACGGTTTTACAGAAGGAGGCTACGGCCCTCAACGCCGATTCCCTGCGGAGCATCGCCACCGATTGCTCGCAGGGACAGGTCTTGTCTGACTTCGCGGACCCGGATCTCCCTCTCTGCATTCCACGTGGGGCACGCCTCCAGCGTATGCTGAGCGGTGTCTCGGCCCGCACCGCAGTGGTGGCACATCGCCGACGATTCGCGTCCGATCTTACACAGGTATTCTCCAAAACAACCATGACCGGTCATTATCTGCGTAAGTCGGAAGGTGACTCGTCGCTTTCGTCTCAATGAAAGTTAAGGCCAGTGTTAACAGGTTGCGCCTGTTTACCCTATTACCCGCAATATTCGATTAAGATACACGTGTTCTATGAGCCATTTTGGCGTCAAATGTATTTCAAGTGTTGTTTCAAGTTCAAAGTGTCTATAAAATATTATCCTTGTGTACAATACAAAGGCCTCGCTATAATGAACAAAACGACCCAACAGAGTTGCCGCTCTGTTTTAAGTTACCGTTCTATAACATTTAATAAACCTCAATTAAATAGTAAATTTTCAGTAATATATATATATATATATATATATATATATATATTTAACAATTAATAATTTTATTTAAATATTCTAGCCCTTTAGAAGGACTCATCGAATTAAAATAAATGTTATCAAAGATTCGGTTTGCCGCAGGTATCCATAAAATTAAATAGAAGGGCTCTTTGAAGACATCTAACTCAATAACAGATAGAATTAAACATCATTCGTCTAGCTCTCGCTGTGTTAAATTTAATTTTCTACCAAGGAATTGTTACATTTTTATTATTCAAGCTGTCCATTGTAAAATTGTGGTAACGTTTCGTAGTGTTAATGGTTTCTTTGAGTAAAAACAATTAGTTCGTTTCTGAGATGTTTCATTTAAAACTGCAGTGTATTTTGTGAAAGGTCCGAAAGAGTAATTTATGAAATAAATTACATTTAACTTTAAATGGAAATTTTTAATTGGATTGTAATTAAAGCACACGTGATTTTTCTTTTTATATAAATTTGTTGCTAATAATTAATACATATTATTTGATACAACAATTTCAAATAATATATATTAATGATCAATTGGCACTGTGTTAGCTTAATAAATAATAATGATTGTTATGAGAGAAGACATGAAAGTGTACTATATATTTCTATATCAACTTGGTTCCATGTTCATTAGCCTTATTTATTAATAATAAATAACTACTCACATTAAACTAATACTAATACCACATCTTGCCTTTCACGCCGAAGGTTGTGGGTTCGATTCCCACCCAGGACAGACATTTGTGTGCATTAACATGTCTGTTTGTCCTTAGTCTGGGTGTAATTATCTATATAAGTATGTATTTATAAAAGAAAAGTAGTATATGTATATACTTAATTTGGGATCAGATGGCCGTGTGTGAAAAATGTCCCAGGATATTATTATTATTATTATTATCTTAAAAGAGTTTTCAACAACCTAAAATATTTGCATTTGTTATGATATTGTTTTTAAGAGCTTCATTTCATATTATTAGCGACTAATATTTAACATTATTGTTTTCTTCTTACAAATTTAATTTTTGTAAATTAGCTAAAGACAATTATACCAATTGCTATAACACATACGATACGTAATATTGCATATCGGTTTTCTTCAATCGAAACTTGTATTATTTATAATTGCAAATAAATAATTTGAATTTGAAGTTATTTGAGGGTCTGTGAGTGTAACTACAGGCACAAGGGACATAACATCTTCACTCCCAAGGTTGGTGGTGCATTGGCGATCTAATAAATAGTTAATACTTTTATGTCCATATATAGCCAATGTCTATCGGCAGTGGTGAACAAATAACAATAGGAGGCCCAATCAGAATCCTATTTATCCATCGATACTAACTCACGTGATATTTTTTTATATAATATATTATTTATTAAAGTTTTAACAGTAAAAGCTCATCTTATTTTCTCCACCAGCGACAGGAAAGCTGAGTATTTTTCACCCAGAGAATCAGAATTATAATTCAAAGACAAAAAGATGCATTCTTGCCACCAATCCAATATATGCAAATAATTCTTACATATATAAACGTATTATATGAGTTAACGTTAATGAGTGAAACATTATTCTAACGCCAATTTCCAACAAATAGTTGTAGTTGATATATATATATCTAATAAAACAAACAACTGCAACTAATATATATATATATATATTAGTTGCAGTAAATACTCATGCGGAGAATCAATCGCCATGGAGTACCGGCTTAGAATAGTACTCCCCCAATCTCATCCCGTGGGTGTCGTAAGAGGCGACTGAGGGACGGGGAAAAGGGGGGATGGGCAGCAGCGTCCCCCCTCCCATAAACATCTTACCCCCTACTGCGCTCGCCAACACGCCTGCCCAGCGCGGCGAGTATGGGCAAACCACCTCCCTAAATGGCAGATGCGCCCAAAAAAAGGCCCCCAGTTACCGGCAAGCCCGCTAGGCCCGACCAAGGTAGCGGTCGCGGTATCGGCAGGGCAGGGGGTGCTAAGAATCACCGGTTCACGGCAGGCTACCGTATAAAACGACTGAAAATGGCAACGTATAATGGACGCTCGATGAGGCTGGACCATCACCTCGCCGAATTAGAAGTAGAGTTAAGTCATATAAACTGGCATATACTGGGGTTATCTGAAGTCCGAAGACAGGGGGAGGACACGATAACTCTAGAGTCCGGTAACTTACTCTACTTCCGCGAAGGTGATAACCTCTCCCAGGGTGGTGTCGGTTTTCTAGTCAAAAAGGATCTCATTAGCAGCATTGTGGAAATCAGTAGTGTGTCGAACCGGGTAGCGTACCTTGTCCTAAAACTTTCCGACAGGTACTCCCTGAAGGTTGTACAGGTATATGCGCCAACTTCGACATACTCTGATGATGTGGTCGAAGCGATGTACGAGGACATCGCAAAGGCCCTCAACGACACCTCGAGGGCCCACTACAATGTTGTTATGGGAGACTTTAATGCTAAAGTGGGAGTACAAGATAGCGGTGAATCGAAAGTCGGACCTTACGGCTTGGGCTGCAGAAATCACAGGGGGCAAATGCTGGTAAACTTTCTCGAAGCGCAGGGGCTTTTTTTGATGAATTCTTTCTTTCAAAAGAAGCCTCAGAGGAGGTGGACCTGGCGAAGCCCCGATAACGTGACAAGGAACGAGATAGACTTTATCATCTCGAATAAAAGGCACATATTTAGAGATGTTTCAGTGATCAACAGGTTTAATACCGGAAGTGATCACCGCTTGGTTCGAGGCACTCTAAATATCAACTTAAAAGCCGAAAGATCGAGAATGATGAGGTCTACTCTCCGACCTACCATGCTCCAAGCTGCTCAAGGCTACGAAAAGTTCCAAATGGAACTTCAAAATCAATTCACCGCGTTGGAAACCATAAGCAGCATTGATGAGAGAACCGACACGCTGGTCAAAATACTGCAAAACACATCCCGCAAGTGTTTTCCGCCACAGAGAAGAGACAACGCACCAAAACTCTCTGCTGAGACACTCGAGCTCATGAGAAAACGACGAGAACTACCATCGTTTTTGTCAGATAAGGCCTTAAACCGAACAATAAAAACGCTGACGCGACGCGATCTCCGACGCTCCAATACCCGTGCCATCAAGGCTGCGATTGAGCAAAATCGGGGATCGAAAGTGTTCGCTCGCAAGTTTGGGAGGCCGCGTCTGACAAAACTTAAAACTGAAAATGGTGGGGTCGTTACCTCTAGGCCTGAGATTATCGGAGAAGTAGAGAGGTTTTATGGGCAGTTGTTCTCTTCAAGATCGGATAAACCCATGGGAATCAGTATTGATGACCAGCGCGCCCCTCTTATGCGCCATTACTCCGAGGAGCTCCCGGTCGTTGACCAAGGAGAGATTAGGGCGGCTCTAGAACAGCTTAAAAACAACAAATCTCCGGGAGATGACGGAATCACAACAGAGTTGCTTAAGGCAGGCGGGACTCCGGTCCTGAAAGAGCTAGCAAGCCTCTTTAATTCCGTCATCCAACATGGCAAGACCCCGGAAACGTGGAGCGGGAGTGAGGTGGTACTGTTTTTCAAGAAAGGTGATAAAACCCTCTTGAAAAACTACAGACCAATCTCCCTCCTGAGTCACGTGTATAAGCTGTTCTCAAGAGTCGTCACGAACCGTCTCGCCAGACGACTTGACGAGTTCCAGCCCCCAGAGCAAGCCGGCTTTCGATCAGGCTACAGCACCGTGGACCACATCCATACTGTTCGGCAGATTGTGCAGAAGACCGAAGAGTACAATCAGCCGCTGTGTATGGCATTTGTGGACTACGAGAAAGCTTTCGACTCCATCGAAACCTGGGCAGTGCTCGACTCATTGCAGAGATGTCATATCGATTGGAGATATATCGAGGTACTGAGATGTCTGTACAACGCCGCTACAATGACTGTCCACATCCAGGACTATAAGACGAAGGCGATCCAATTGCGCAGAGGGGTGAGACAGGGGGATGTAATATCCCCGAAACTGTTCACCAACGCGTTGGAAGACGTTTTCAAAACGCTGGATTGGACTAGGTATAGAGTCAATGTAAACGGCGAGTACATCTCACACCTTCGATTTGCCGACGATATCGTCATCATAGCAGAGTCGCTGGAACAACTCACCGAAATGCTGCGTAGCCTAGGCGAGTCTTCCCGGTGTGTCGGTCTCGGCATGAACTTGGACAAGACCAAGGTCATGTTCAATAGGCATGTCGTGCCGGGACCGATATACGTCGAGGGGAACCTCTCGAAGTTGTTAGTGAATATACCTACCTAGGACAGATTATACAAATCGGTAGGAACAACTTCGAGAAGGAAGCCGATCGAAGAATTCGCTTGGGATGGGCAGCATTTGGCAACCTTCGTCAAGTCCTCAAGTCGTCTATACCGCAATGTTTGAAGACGAAAGTCTTCAACCAATCCATCTTACCTGCCATGACATACGGTGACGAAACGTGGACACTAACTGCGGGACTAGTCCACAAATTCAAAGTCGCTCAGCGTGCTATGGAGCGAGCTATGCTCGGAGTATCTTTGAAGGATAAGATCAGAAATGAGATTATCCGGAAAAGAACCGGAGTCACCGACATAGCTTGCAAAATTAGCAGGCTGAAGTGGCAGTGGGCTGGTCACGTATGTCGTAGGACCGATGGCCGTTGGAGCAGACGAGTCCTAGAGTGGAGACCGCGAATCGGCAAGCGCAGCGTAGGGCGCCCTCCAGCCAGGTGGACCGACGACCTTAAGAAGGTGGCGGGCACCAACTGGATGCGGAAGGCGGAGGACAGGGAGCTTTGGCGCATCTTGGGAGAGGCCTATGTTCAGCAGTGGACAACCATTGGCTGTTGATTGATTGATTGATTGAGAATCAATGAAGTTTAATATATATAGGAAACGTGCTAAGCACACATAAGTAGAGAGTGGCGGCGACGACGGGGCGTGACGACATAAGAGAGTGTCATGCAGTGTGCCATAAGATGATTTAAAAAATACAAATGATTCCTGCATTTTATTAAGATAAACTCTATTGAAGAGAACTTAAGTAATTAAAGAGAATATCTTTGCTAATTGACTTATATTCCAACACTAATTGAGCAACTAAAACCAACATTGGAGCGCAAGATCGTGACTGAAGTAGAAAGTACTGAACTAGAAACACAAATGTAGACAAATGCATTGAAAAGGAATAATCAATTGCTAGAATGTTCAGGCAATTTTTTTAAATGACGAATGGTAATCACGAATATGAATTAAAGAAAGATATCGATTGCAAAAATGCTGTATCCATGTTCACGCATGTACAAAAAATTTAAAATGGCAATATATAAAATTATTGTTAATTCAATGTTTATAATAACTTATTAATTAATTTTGTCCCAGTAGATTGGCCCGAGATGGCCTAGTGGTAAAAACGCGTGAATCTTAAACGATGATCGTGGGTTCCAATTCGGGCAAGCACCACTGAGTTTTCATGGGCTTAATTTGTGATTATAATTCATCTCGAGCTTTACGGAGAAGGAAAACATCGTAAGGAAATTCTACTGCATTTGTATTCCACCAACCCGCATTGGAAAAGCGTGGCGACTCCATATCTTCTCGTCAACAAAGGGAGAGGACACCTTAGCCCAGCAGTGGGACATTCACAGGCTGTTACTGTTACTGTTTTATATCGCCAATGTGCCACCAATTTTGGGAACTAAGCTGTTATCTCATGTCTGTGTACACTGCGTCACATAACACAAAAGTTACCTACTTTTTTATGTAAACTTCTGGAAGCAACTAATAGTCATAAAATTAAAGTAAATGCAGTAACATATTTTATTTATTTATTTTAGAATATTAATAATACAAAATATTTAAGTATCATACAATTTATTTAATTTAATTTATGGACGATCAAAGTGTATGTGAGTGTGTGTGAGATATTATGTAATACATAAATACCGATTAACTATTCCTTATATATATATGTATACTATGTATATAAGGAATAGTTAATCAACAACAACAAAAAAGTCAAAATTATAGAATGGCTTCCAGGTCATTAGGTTCTAAACTATTAAAAATATTTCAATATCAAATAAACTATACACTGAGTCAAAATTTTTCGATACCTTTAAAGGAAGTAAATCATCCATGAGTAACTAGATTAGAGCATTGTAAAAATCGTCCATTAGAATCCAAAGTAGATTGATTTAAGAGAGGTGTTGACATGCGATGGGGTTTATGATAAAGTCTTCGGGAAAATTAGGAAGATGACTTAGTTTGTTCTATGTCCTTTAAATATTACAAGAATCAACTTATATTTAGTGATAGTACAATATTTTTAATAGTATAGTTTGTAGTACTAATTGGAAAATAAGGAATTCTTAAGCTCACAAAATTCAATTATAATTAATTGAATTTAGAAAAGTCATTATAAAATTGCATTATTGGATATAAGTATTATTTGCCTAAGGAAGATATATAATTGTGACGTAACTAGTGAAAGCCAACAAAATACAGTAGAAATTCTAAAATATTAGAAGCTTTACTTCATAGCGGTGCTTTTGGCGCGTTAAGACTTAGTTTCTTGTAAACTGGAACCTTGAAGTTATTTATCAATAAGGCTTCGCAGTTCGAATTATGTGACTTTTTGCGGCTTTTGTCTTTTTTTTTTTTATTTTATTTTTTTTTTTTTATAGAATAGGAAGGTGGACGAGCATATGGGCCACCTAATGGTAAGTGGTCACCAAACGCCCTTAGACATTGGCATTCTAAGAAATGTCAACCATCGCTTATAGACAATGCGCCAACAACCTTGGGAACTAAGATTTTATGTCCCTTGTGCCTGTAATTACACTGGCTCACTCACCCTTCAAACCGGAACACAACAATATCAAGTATTGCTGTTTTGCGGTAGAATATCTGATGAGTGGGTGGTACCTACCCAGACGAGCTTGCACAAAGCCCTACCACCAGTAGTTGTCTAGTAAACCTAAGATAATAACACCAGCCGAAGTTCAGAAGTTCATTCTATTGTGTGAGAATAACAATTTTAACGCACTCAGAATTGTTTTAATTATTTGGTTTTTGTGCTACATAGCTATAAATTGTGCCACTTTAGGCCTTGATGTGTCTTTTAAGCTAAGGTATACACCTCTTAGTCACCATTTTTGACAAACCATAGAAAAAAATTTACTACATGAACAAATTTCCTGCAAAACAAATCCTTCTGAAATACGTTGAAGTTGTTGGCGAAGCATTAAAAGAGTATTACAAATATAATACTTGAAAATTACGTATAAGGCAGCAAGAGTATTTAACCTTCCAAAGTTATGGTGATACTTAGAAGTATTTAATTAAAATCCAAACGTGTCTAAAATATTTTGACAATGTAATTGTTGCTCAAACTTAATTGGCTTTGTCAATTAGTGAGATTGAATTTGTAAACTCATATAATGGAGAAGGTTGCCGAATTTAATTATCTTTATTATTTATTCGATTTCAACTCAATAAAATGAAAAGCAAAAAGTATTAAATTGTTGATAATTCAACTTCACATATAAATTTTCATATATTTAAAATATTCTCACTGGTTTTAATATTATATTTGTGAAATTGAGTTTGTTTATTTGTTTGTTTGTTACGCTTTCATCAGTCATCGTCGCGGCTACAGAAAATGATAAAGAATGCCCATCGTCTCACTCCCCCTCACACATAAGCGAAACCGGAATTAACTAATTACTAGTACGATATAAAATAAAATATAATACTTTATTTATCCCAGTATATGTTTTTATAATTCTCATCAAACATTGTATTTATAATCGTACTCGGTGGTTGAAAATCTGCCACACTTGTCTCCATCAATCCACACAGCAGCCTCGTGTTGGAATAACCTCGAAACCTTCTCATCAAGTGGGAGGAGGCCTTAGACCAGCAGAGACAAATATACAGATGTAACTTTATAAATAAATAGCACCGAGTGAAGTTTACATTACTGACTTTAAATATTGTCTACTGTATATGAAAGTTTCTATTTATTTATTTTATTCTTAACTTCACTCCAATGAACAAAACATATTAATATATTTTTGATATTTTAGGCAAAAGAAATAGTCGTAATATGTAGAATTGCTTTAGTTGCATACACTAACAAAAACTTTTCCTACTGTAGTACAAATTGATACTTCTAATAGATACCACTTCTGCTATACTATTTGTTTTCTATGATGGACGTGAAAATCTTATGAAAACTTATAAAATATATATATAATGGTCTCAAGTTTACCGTCGATCGAAACTTGTTACTTTTTGTTTTTACGTAACTTTGTTTGCAGCTTTTGAAGTGGCAAGTTGAGACCATGATGGATTAAACTGATATCTTATTAGTTCATCACATACATCACAGAGTGCAAGTTCAAAAGCATGTCCTGTCGTGTCAGATTGCCATCCCATCGGATTATGATAATGGGAATAGATAGTACACCCAAACAAGATGACAAGGCTTATGGGCGACAAGAATAAAAAATATATAAGTATTTTGTTGTTACAAATAAATAAATAAATAAAAATTAATAAATCTGAGTTTGCACACATACTCTTGCTCTGTAAGCAGTCTTGTGCAGTTTTCTAATCTCTTTTGAAATTGAACGCAGAGGCCGAAATCGGTCAGGAGGACATCACCATGACCACCGTCACCGTAAATGACTTGTAAAAAATATGTTTTATAAAATCTGAAATAATTTAGTATTATCTAGTATACTAGAATATTATTATATAATTTGTGGTATTATTATCGGTATCGGCATTTGATAAAGAATATTTCTCAATTTTAATTTTGGAATAACATTGCTTACGTGGTCAATACCTGATGTCACTTAAGTCTTAACCTAATATCCATTAACCTAAATTGTCTATAGTTTGTATACTGAAATTGGTAACCTTGAATTTGGACACGGAATATTTTTTTAACATCAAATGAAGTAATAGAGGAGTTATTAAATTAGTCACTTACCTTCCTAATGAAAAAGCAGCTTTATCGTTATGAAAATAAAGTTTATTTTAGAGGTCTTGAACTTTACAAGCAATTAATTATTATTAGTTTATAAGCGATATCAAAAAACGGAAAAGATTTAGAATTCTTTCCAAATCGATAATACTACACGTTTGGTCTTATTTAAACTTAATAAAATACCGTAATAAAATTTAAATGGATTTTTTATGGGCTCGAATGATATTTGAAGTCAGTTTTGTGTTTTAAAATAGATAATTATATAACGGCGAGATTTTGGTACCGTCATCGATTTAGACTGTCAATATTTAGACGAGTTATGTCACTCTAGTGGAACGTCAAAAGGCAGCCATCTTGTGGTTGAACATCTCGAGAGAAATTAGTTTCTACTGATACGCAGATTTATATTTTTAAGTTCAATATATTAAGTGTCAAAATCGTTAATCATCAAAGCATAAGGATTTGTTATTATTTATTTACTGTCAAAATTATTTCCTCAAGCCGGAACCTTAGATTTAAAAAAAATTCATATTTGAATTTCGAATATAAGATTCCCAAAAAAATTTAAGTTCATTATAGTAGTAAACATTTCAACATTTATTTTCCGCAGTAAAATTAAACAAGATTGTAAAAATACACAAAGGGGAGAAGCACAGAAAATACATTTTTAGACGTTTTAAGTCTAAAATAACTAGAAACTGAACTCGTTGATTTAGCGAAAATTTAACATGAACATACATTCCCTTGTGCAAACTAATAAGTTCCAAATTCAAATGTTACCAGTTTATTTTGAAATTTTTAGAAGTTTATTAGTTCAAAACCGAGGCTTTATTATTAATTTAATCCAGAGCTTGCTTTATTAATTTTAAAAATAATTTTTATATATTCATAATTGGGAGATTAGCCAACTGCGCTTTTTTACACTCTCTATTCCCTCGCTCTCATAATCAGATAGGACGGCAATCCGATATAGCTGGAAAGAGTTCAGGCGCAGAATCAACGGCTTTCCGCGCTTTCAAGCCACGAAAGTCCACACTTTCAACTCCCAGACTTCAGGCTGCTACTAAAAATCTTCAACAGGGGACCAATTCTACTAACAAATTGTCACTTTATCGCAATCGAATCTAAGCGTGATTGTTGCCGTTTATCCGTTATCCTATTTTTTAATTTAACTATCGACTGTTGACGTAAAAGTTAATAATTAAGTTTGGTTTTGATATAACGATATATGTTAGCATCATATCGGTTCGATTCCGATCCGAATATATAAAATAGTCAAAGTAAGATTGGAATTAAATCGTGAATGTATCGGAATCGTTATAAATTGGTATAATTCGGCCCCAGAATTTTTTTTATGGCTGACTTCGAGTTGACCCCAGGATCTCGTGATCTGCGCCCTTTATTTTATCAATAAGCTAGTATGAAACTTTATATTACAGATTTTATATTAAAAAATAACGCAATAGTACGTGACCTTCAAAATGCAATGATTACATTCCTGAAACGAAACCTGATAAGATATAATCTTCTAATACTATGATCTTGATATGTGTTATCTATATTGTCTGGTGTTAATGGCCTCTTACAGCAAACATCTTTATATCTCGGTCGTTGAAAGTGAAACTATGTTATATTACAAAGAATGAATCTAAAAAAATAACGATTTATTTTTTCTCAGCGATTTTTTTTTCCTAAAGTCCAAACGCGACCCGTGTTGCCTAAGACATATTATTAACTTGCTCGCCCAAATCGTATCAAATGGTATTACAAAAATCAATAATTTAATTCATTACAAAGAAAAAAGCATTTTAGGCGTTAGCCTACCTTTTTGAAGGGAAGTTTATGTGAACATACTGCTCTATAGCTGGTTTATGAATATAATATATATAAAAGATGGAAAAGAACAATATACAGATTTAATCCAAAATATAACAATACACGTAATCAATTTGTGTGATACAGTAATTAATTCCATTTTATATAATCTATCTATTTATGCAATTACAATATTACTATTCTTTTCCAAACCTGAACGCTTGTAAGCCCTAAATTTGGGTGTAAAGGCTTTGAGCATTCTTCCGACATCTTCATCCTATGCCAAAGGAGACTACGATTTCTGGCAAAGGTTTTGATCGGTGGTTTTACGAACCACACCCTATAAAATTAATGTTTACGTACCTAGCTTGTTATTTTTTTCGAATAATATTTTATTTACAATTATAATTTTATATATTCTTTTGAAAACATAACAATGTCGATATGAATATTATGAATATATATTACATATGTATATCTAAACATATTTCTATATGTGCTGGCTGACAATGTTTTCAACCAACGTTGAGTACTATGTCAATTATAAATTGACTTATTGAATATACATCTTCTCGTTTCGACCGGTTTTCAGATTCAACAAAGCTTTATATTTTTATGTTCCTTCATTAAAAGAAACAAGTTCCAAGTTTCTTAAATATAAAAAATTGCCGCTATTAATAAGTAAAATGTACTGACGACACTAGATATCATGAAATGGGTGTATTCGTTTCGTTTGGTTTGAATATGTTGTATCGGACATCGCGTTGTTTATCATAAAAAACTACACAATGTATTTGTATGAGAGAATGTAAATTTTACGATGGTTAAAACGATAGTAAAGTAACTTTTCTCTTTAAGTTGTCGACTCTGTAGTTTCTGAGTAATTCAAGACTGGCATAACAGTGATAGCTACGTGGCTAGAAGACGGGAATTTTAACCAATGATTCCGAGTTCAAACAAGCACCACTGAATGATACACATATGTGTAGAGTAAGTAACTCTACGGCTATTCTGTAAGAACAAACTTGAAACTCACCGCAGAAAACTGTCGTAAAATGTCAGAATGTGATGTACCACATTGATCATAATAATTATAAAATTACAAGATTACACACCTCAAAATAGTATATCACCATAAGTCGGTTGACAATATTTCACGGATCAGTAATGAAGTGTTCTACAAGTTCTTACATAATGCATTGCTATTAGTAAGAATTAGGCTCGAAATAGAAAAAGTGTATGAGTTGTCCTGTTCATATTTAAATCTTATTTTTTTCTTTTATAAATTGAATACATCAATTACGTACAAGATTATTTGTAATATTATTTACAATATGATTAAATACGATTTATTTTGTCAGTTATATTTATTTACCGTATCGTATGATATGTTCACTACACAAAAAGATTTACATTTGTTAAATTACATTACATTTTCTTAAATATATTTTAGTACGTAAAGTAAAAGTATGTGAAAATTCTTATGAAGAAAGATATTGATTCTACAAAGCAAAAAGAAATAGACAAAGCGCATTCAACCATATTTTTGGGCCGGTTGGCGTGGTTGGTAGATATTTGCCATTCACGCCAAAGGTTGTGGGTTCGATTCCCACCCAGGACAGACATTTGTGTACATGAACATATCTGTTTATACTGAGTCTGGGTGTATAACACACAACAATAAAATGTAGATTATTTTAGTGGTAGAAGCCTAAGTAAGCCTCAAATCGATCAATATTTTACTATATTTTCACAACTTCTGAAATTATATGTGATAATTATATAAGTTAATAAGCGTTGAAACTTCTGTGATTGTTAATAAGCGTTGAATAAGTCAACTTTTCGAAGATTATGCAAAATCGAATTCAAATGAATTAATTAATCAAACGTCAAAGTTAATTTTTAAATTAGCTTAATTTCTTATTTTCGCTTAATGTTACTATAAAGTTTTAATCAAGGGCTACTAATTATGGCTTAATACAAAGGGCGGTCGCAATCGGGTTTCAAAAGGAAGAGAACATTGTTTGTAGTTGTTATTAGGGTATTGAAAATTTTGTTTTTAAATAAGCTTTATTGGATCGACATTTTATAAAACGTGATCGTAACAAAGACTTCTTGATTAATCATTATATTTATCAGACTTAACTGTCTCGTTGGTCTAGTGGCTAGATATTAGGCAGCAAATCCCGAGGTCCTGAGGTTCAAGCCCAAGGTCGGACCGGTAAGAAATTTTGATTTTTGCTTGTAAATTCTCAGTAGCAGCCTGGAGTCTGGAAGTTGTATGTGTACACTCCCGTACCTCGGAAAGCACATAAAGCCGTTGGTTCTGGGCTTACACATTTCCGAGCGTGTCGAATTTGTTCTATCGGATTACGAGAGTAAGAGGAGAAAGAGTGCACCTGTGTTTGGCCAGACATTTGTGCACTATAATATGACCTGCGCCTACGATGAATTTGGCCGCCGTGGCCAAAATCAGTCAGGAGGACATCATCATAATCATAGTGTGGTATTACATGACAGTTAATCCTACGTTAGGGAATTGCAATGATGGACAAAAAGATTAAAATCAAAATTTTCAAACACTTTTTAATCGTCATTTAACATCATGTAAAGTTACTTCACTGAAAGGAAAATTATGTCGAAAAGACGAAACTAAGTAGTTATTCTTATCCCCCATTTAATTTACAAAGTTATGTTAAAACAGCATAAATTTATATATTGTCTGAAAATCAAAATCAAATATATTATAGAAGCTTTTTAATAATACATATAATTTTGTGTTGAGTAATATTTATTAAATATTTTTGACGTAAAATTGAAAGGTATTAATAATTACCAAAGCTAAAATTTTAAATAAATCCATAAAAAGATTTCAGATTATTTATATTAAATAGATTCCACCTTACCGCATTAATTCGTTTAGAGCGAAATATGTATTAGCAAAAAAACGTAAGTAAATATGTGTAATAAAAAACATTGATTCTATAAAAACCTCGCAGTAAAAGTTACAGAAAAAATGAATTTATTTGACCACTGTTTTTAATTTCTGTGTTTCGAACGAACAGATAAATAACATTTTCTACATTATTACAAATATTACATTTTGAATTTATTATATTATGTTTGTTCATTACGATTTTAATGCAACAATTATTATGAATATTCGAATTTGCAATGAAACGAAACGTAAATTGACGAATGGAATTTTATTTATTATTGTCAATTAATTTGTGATTATAATTCATCTCGTGCTTAACGGTGAAGGAAAACATCGTGAGGAAACCTGCATGTGTCTAATTTCATTGAAATTCTGCCACATGTGTATTCTACCAACCCGCATTGGAGCAGCGTGGTGGAATAAGCTCCACAACCTTCTCCTCAAAAGGGAGAGGAGGCCTTAGCCCAGCAGTGGGACATTAACAGGCTGTTACTGTATTGTCAATTTGGTAAAATACTAGCGTTTTGCCAACACAACAATAATGACATTATCATCTAAACTAATCTATATTGGTACTAAATAAATGCGAAAGTCTGTCTGCCTGTTACGCTTTCAAGGCTAAGCCACTGCACCAATTTTGATAAATTTTAGTATAAGGTAATCTGGAACCCCAAGGAAGAACATAGGCTACTTTTATTCAACCTATCCTTTCAAAGCTGATCCCACCCCCTCCCTGACATTCGGGTGAAACCGGGGGCGTAAACTAGTTATAGTAGAGTCAAACAATCAATCGCTTTCTGTGTATTAAGATATGTAGTTAGGATTTGCTTTATTTTATTTGTTGTTTAATGTTTTACATGTCCATTAAAAGATAGTCGCCACTACATTTTCGCTATATAAAAGTGTATAAAGTAATTAGCGAAGTATTTCTTATATCACTACAAACATTCCTTATTTACATAATAGTTTAATAAGAGAAGTTGGATGGAAGTCCGTGTGGTTTCATTAAGCGCTGAAATAAAGCCAGCACTCCACCTAGTAAATAGTTTAAGCCTTGCATATTGAATAATGCATGACCCTTCGTGCAGTACGTGGCTATTTTCTTTAACACGTGTTCGTTAAAGAAATGAAACTTTGCATTATTTTAAATAACTAACTTTTATATGTTCTAGTAACACAAATAAAGAACATACAAATCAAGAAGAGAATTTATTTCAAACCTACCTATGGCCGCAGTAAGACCTTTTTGATACAGAACTCAAAAACATCCTTGAATTCTTACTATTTTACTTATAATTATTAACCATTCTCTGTAATGTGCCTTAAGGACTTTTGTTTTCTTTGTCGAGTGTTTGCAAAATGTTATGGTGATCGATTCAGTAGTTAAGGCTTGAAGGCAGAACAGACCATTAGACGCTTAACTCCAAATTAACCTCATTGAAGAGTGAATTAAAAAAAAATTGCGTATCCGTCCTTGGGGGTCCAAATTTCATCAAAATCAGTTCAGTCGCTTAACGTAACAGAGAGACAGGTAGTCAGAGTAATGAATAATATTAGTGCAGATACAATGCTATGCTAATTTGCTATTATCGGTATGTTTTCCGATAAAAAATTCGGTGGTCACGTAACGCCAACAAAAAAATTGCGCCATCACATTTATATTGCATTTGTATTCATAGAGGTTTTTGTATGCACGCGATGAAGTGTGCTACTGCGACAGCATTGGCAAGAAATGCTGCGGATCTTGCAAAAAAATACTTGTAAATGCAAGCCCAACCTTGTGCTCATTTATCACATATTATCACATTTATCATCCTTCTACCAAGATAAATAAATTAAAAAAATCTTGTGACATATAAATACGTTGACGATGTAATGTAATCAATTCGTACACGCGAATGCTCTTAGTGAGTAACCTATGTAAGTGACATTCTTCTGCGCTGACTATAAAGTGGCTTGGACGGCAGACTTTATTACTGTTAGAAATATTTCCTTAAGTATTTTATTTATATAATTGAAATGTGTAAATATTACTCCTATTTTGAGTTTTGTACGTGGTGATCCGACAGAGAACCAAAGTTATCGACATAGCCCAAAGGATTAGTAAGCTTAAGTGGTGGTGTGCTGGACACATATGTCGCAGAACCGACAACCGTTGGAGTAGACGTGTTCTGGAGTGGAGACCACGCCTTGGCAAACGTAGCATAGGACGCCCTCCGGCTGGGTGGAGTTACGATATTCGCAAAGTGGCTGGCAGCGGATGGATATTGAGAGCTGAGGATCGAGTTCTGTGGTGTGCCATTGGAGAGGCCTAAGTCCAGCAGTGGACGACGAAGGATTGATGATGTATGTATGAGTTTTGTAAAATATAGTGAAGCAATTAATTTACTCTTTAACAGAAAGTCACTCAGATGTTATCACACTTGCTTTAGCAATAACAAAGTTCAGAAACTAGTTTTGACAATTTCGAAATTATGAATAAAATAGTAATAATATTTTATTTCGTAAAAATAAAAACGTTAACGAAACTAATTTAAACGTTAAACGTTAACTAATTTGACAACCTAATTTATAAATAAGTTTTTTATTCAATCACGTTAAACGATTGGATTCTAATTTGAAATATTTATTAATAATCTATTTCATTGGTCTAGAAGCTAGCTTATCCTACAGCCCGGCCCACTTGGCCTAATTCTTCAGGTCATGTTAATATAAAATTTCGTCCGTTTTCTATTTCGTAAACCAAATTTGAGGCTAATTAAGATTGAGTTCTTGAGGAGATACTTTTTTAATTAATCTCTCTTTGAAATTCATAATATATGTTTTACTATATTCAGTAACAGCCTGTTAATGTCCAACTGCAGGGCTAAGGCCTCCTCTCCCTTTTGAGGAGAAGGTTGTGGAGCTTATTCCACCACGCTGCTCCAATGCGGGTTGGTAGAATACACATGTGGCAGAATTTCAATGAAATTAGACACATGCAGGTTTCCTCACGATGTTTTCCTTCACCGTTAAGCACGAGATGAATTATAAACACAAATTAAGCACATGAAAATTCAGTGGTGCTTGCCCGGGTTTGAACCCACGATCATCGGTTAATATTCACGCGTTCAAACCACTGGGCCATCTCGGCTTTTACTATATTACTACTATTTAAATGTTTCTTCACGTCGTCACAGACTTGATACGTTAGACAATCCCCACTGGAACGCGTACACTCTCACCCGTAGCTCTCGTTTATTTAGATACACGAGCGCACGCACCGCAACCTATATTAGTATAGGTTGCGGTGCGTGCGCCCCTGTCTCCAGACAGTACAAACTTTATGAATAATTCTTTGTTTGTATAATGTGTTATGTCACGCGGTTTTTGTAAAAGCCGTGTTATTATAATTTTACAAGAAATATTATGATTACATGTAATATCTGAAACTTTTTAATTTGTCATAATTATCACCAATAAATATCAAATAAGAAGAAAATAATTCAAGACCAGCATTTCCTTCGTTTTGATTGATGGATTTCGTGACCATAGCTTGTGTAATATTAATATAAATTATAATGCAAAAATAATTATATAATTTTAAGCTAATAATAGTTTCCATTTTATTACAGATTAGTTTTCTTCCGCGGCTTCACCTGCGTTTGTGGATTAAGTTTTCCTATGTCCTTTTCTGTATCCCTGAGAACGTGTATGTAAAATTTCATAATGATCGGTTGAGTAGATAAGACGTGTAAGCGTAAAAAACAAATGAAATCAATTTCACATTTATGAAATTAGTAAGGATATTCAGTAATTTAACTAAAGAAACATTTATTCATAATTATCACTGATTTTGTTAAGTTAAATGACAATTTAACTATAATATTGACAAAATTCCTGGCGATAATAACGTCATTATTGACTTTGTAATTTCACGCCTTTTCAAAACTTTTCAACCTACCTACATCTATTTATATATAAGCGAAATATCATTTATCACGAGATCTCCTAACTATCCGCCCGTTTCACTTGATATGTGTCACAGTTACTCCTTCCCCGACGTAGATCTTTCTACCTATCCCCGAGAAGACAGAACGATTAGCTATATATTATCTTTATATATACGTATTTATCTTTATATGTACGAGTCACTGCTATCATCCTAATTTTATGTGTTTTGTGAGTTAGAGTAATTGGATCTCTGAATGGTTAAATTTGGACCCGGTGGTGGCATTGCGATCGTGCGACATTTTGGAAATAAAATAGATAATTTTACACATACCAAGTCCAGAGCAGCTATTAAAGAAATATATATTAGTTATTATATATCGCAACTCTACACTAATACATAAGAACTGGTGGTAGAGCTTTGTGCAAGCTCGTCTGGGTAGGTACCACCCACTCATCGGATATTCTACCCCAAAACAGCAGTATTTGGTATTTTTGTGTTCCGATTAGGCACAAGGGACATAACATCTTAGTTTCCAAGGTTGTTGGCGCATTGGTGATGGTAAGCGATGGTTAACATTTCTTACAATGCCAATGTAATTGGGCGTTGGTGACCACTTACCATCAGGTGTTCATCCACCAACCTATACTATAAAATAAAAAAGTTAAGATTATGTAACAATTACCCCACAATTTGCACGCTGCGAATAATTCATCTTATCTAGAAATATTCTCGCGTTTATAGGGTCATTAATTTATGTGGTCATTATCTCGGATTATATTAGCTCAAGAAGCATTAGCCACTCGTTTATCTAATCACCGGATTTTGGGATTAAGTATTATAGTAGAAACATACTATGTAAAACATTTACATATATACAATATAATACATTACAGTGTAACTGTTACTATCTTTTATGGGACAATGTATACGCTTTTACAACACGATCCTAGAACATTCAAAAATATTCAATCGTGAAATTTAAAAAAATCGTTAAGGAACGCTTGTGTGCTCAAGAATATTACACAACCAAAGACTTTTTAGATGATTGCACACCTTGGGATGAAACGATCGTCTCCAGGTTATTTCAAATTAAAAAATAAATATATTATTCTGCTATTGTTGTAATACTTGTAATTGTAAAGGATGAGCTATAAAAAAATCCCGCTGTTCTTTCTTCAAAAATTCTTTCGCCAGTTCTTCTCACGTCAGAGGTGTTCACTTCCGAACCGGTGGTAGATTTATAACAATCAATAAGTAAGTGTAACGCTTTTTTATTTTTGACTTTGACTTTGTCTAGTATTATCTATTCAATGCGATTTTATAACTTTTGCCAACTTAACATGTTCTGTTCTTTCTTCAAAAATTCTTTCGCAATTTCTTCTCACGTCAGAGGTGTTCACTTCCGAACCGGTGGTAGATTTATAACAATCAATAAGTAAGTGTAACGCTTTTTTATTTTTGACTTTGACTTTGTCTAGTATTATCTATTCAATGCGATTTTATAACTTTTGCCAACTTAACATCAAAGGGAATGTAAGTATGAGGCTTTCTTAATTTCTAAATTATCTATTATGACAAATAATACAGAAAGATATTAAGTAATTTCAATTGCATCAATTAACAACTTGTAAATAATAATAATAATAATAACTCTTTTCGTCACGATGTTTTCCTTGATCGTTAAATTCAGCGAAGAAATATTAATCAAAAAGGGCATAACTTCGAAAGGTCAGGGGTACGGGGGGTGATATTGAACTTTTGCGTTGCAGTCCTAAAGTCTTTACACTAAGCTGTCGCTACTTCCTAATGATGAATGCTGATGCCAACATTAAATACATATATGAATATTTATAAAAAGGTAAAGTACTCGTAGAATTATATTAACTATTTATTGCCTAGTGGTCAGAAAACGCGATTCTTAACCGATTATCGTGGGTACAAACCCGGGCAAACACTACTGAATTTTCATGTGCTTAATTTGTGTTCATAATTCATCTCGTGCTTGACGGTAAAGGAAAACATCGTGAGGAAATCTGCCAGATGTGTATTCCACCAACCCGCATTGGAGCAGCGTGGTGGAATAAGCTCCAAATTTTCTCCTCAAAAAAGGAGAAGAGGCCTTAGTCCAGCAGTGGGACATTCACAAATTTTTTATTAAGAAATTTTAAGCTTGCTAGAGTCCTACTCCTCTCAGTCCAGGCAGTGTGCCTTTATATTCATATAAGTTTAAATTGTTGTAGTGATTTTATTGTGTTTTTGTATGTGCCGCTTATACAACTGTACATAGTTTTATGAATGAAGTAAATAATAAAAAGCTACCGTTTCATTTTCAGAAAATCCTTTATTAAGTTAAAAACACTATTCATCATACCGTTGATAATGCACTCCTTGCGTTATACTAGGGAGTTAATGTATATTTAATTATTTCAGAGATCTCTGGAAGAACCACACTACTTTAAAAATATGAAAATTATTGTATTCATCCGAGGTTAGGTGTTTATTTCTATAGGAAAGTAAACATGTAAATGGGACCTCATGTGCACTGGTCACCCTCACCACTGAGTGTCTATACACTGCCACTGTAAATAAATACCAATTTTTCAACTACCAACGCGCAGCCAGCCACTTGATCTTGACAATGGCTGAGGGTGAGTAACCCTTCAATCCGAAGCTAATTACTACTCTTCCATGATTGGATAATAAAAAATCTTCGCCACTCTGGTCCATAAGTTATTCATATTAGACTTAAAATGTCAACATGCTACGAATGGAGTTGCGTGAGAGACAGACTCACAAACAAAGTATCCTTCGCACTTAGATATTACCAAGTAAATACTCATTAAAAATACATATTTAACTCTAAAGAATAAATCTTTCATTACAAAAAAAAAAATAGCAGGTTCAATTTAAAAAGAGGTCGAAGTAAATAATGACCAAGATTTTCTTTTAAGCTGTCTTTCCTTTTTAACTGTCAAAATAAATCAATAGTACTTCAATTACCATTAAGAAGTAAAATAAGAAAAAAAATATTTAATTGGTATTTGAAGATGTCTTTGACATCCATTTTATAATTTTTTATTTCAGTTTGCAATAGTAACCAGTCGTCTTGAAGCTGTTAGAGAATGCATTAGCATTAAGAGGGGATATGAAGCAAAATTGCTAATCTTATTTAATATTGATTTTCCGTTGATAAAACCGGTTTACATAAATAAAATAATGAATTTGTGTTATTTTTGAACATATTAGGTGTAAAAGAATAATACTCCCAAAAAATCCCAAAATGTTATTTAATTTTTACTTTTTTTATGTATATTTAATTATATTGCCAAATAAACTAGGGCTGACATTAGGAGTTTAACGTAAATATCTTTTATTTGCTTTTTATAAGGATAAAAAGCTTTTTGCGCTTACTACAGTTTCCTGTTGCAAACCCATATCTCCTGTCGCATGTCACCTGTACCTTATTTCAATCACCATCTAAGAGAGCAGTAGATCAAGATGTCCTGGGTTCAAATTACGGGTGACGCCGTTAATAATTTTATTTGGGTTTTCTACCAAAAAAATCCTCTAGTTGCTCGTTCTGAACATTGGCAGTTTATGCTCCCGTGCTTCGGAAAGCAAAGTTTGCCCTGCACTTGCAATGCATCTGCGTTTGTGCACATACTTGTGCACTATATAATAGATCCCTCGATTAGCTTGGCTAATCTCTTGAGAATAGCCGTCGTGGTGAAAGTCGGTCAAAAGGACGTAATCTTCATAATTCATTTTATACAACTTTATGGTATATATATTTTTGTGAAAAATTTGAAGTTAATGAAACTTTATAATCTCTTCATAAAAATAATATTTATGACCTTTTTGAGCAACAGCATGAAATCTCAAAGGAAATTAAATTCTATTGTAAAGTTTCTTTTATGGCTTACTTGATTTATTATAGGAAGAAGACTTTCGTTTCAAGATAATATTTCCCGCGTAATTACTTAAACTTATTAGTATTATATGTATAATTTTTCTAATACCTATAAAAATCAACGTGTTTCTTTGCTACAGTATTAAAGTTATTTACTTTTAAACGCCAAAAATAATGCGTTTATTTTATAATTCCAGTTATATATGGAACATCTCCTCATTGGTTAAGAATTCCAAATTCATTTAGCTGGTACATTTGAGTTTTTGAAAACAGTCATTCATTTGTTTTTTCCTTATTATTTTTTTCTTTGGCGTCACTTATACCGCACAATGGAAAACATGAAATATCGGTATATTTACGAGTACGAGTTCTACCGTGGCACCAGTGCTGCATAAACAGCTCGAAGGATTAATGAAGTGTACGGTACTGGTGTCGCAAAAGAAAGCACGGTACGTTTTTGGTTTCAACGTTTTCGTTCTGGAAATTTCCACCTTCAGAATGAATTGAACTTGTAAACACGCGTCGACTGCTGTGTTACTTTGCTCAACCAACACAATAATTAAAGGATTTTAAGTCGAATAATTACTTATGATGAAAAGTGGGTACTGTACGATAATCGAAAGCGCTCGTCACAATGGCTGAACCCTGGAGACCCAGCCAAATCTTGCCCTAAACGAAACTTTACTCAGAAAAAGTTACTTGTGAGTGTTTGGTGGACTAACGCCGGTGTCATTCACTACAGCTTTTTTAAATCTGCCCAAACGATTACGGTAGATATCTTAAAGATTGTCAGCATCTGCAAACCATGAAGGAAGAACGAGCTGCTAAACAAGCGAGATTGGTCAATCGCTCTAGGCCACTGCTGCTTCACGACAACGCAAGACCACACACTGCACAACAAACAACCACTAAGTTAGATGAGCTACAATTGGAATGTCTGTGACATCCACCGTACTCCCTGGACCTTGCTCCAACAGATTACCATTTTTACCGGAATTGGGACAACTTCTTACAAGGAAAAAAATTCAACTCCAATGCGGCAGTTCAAACCACCTTCAAAGAGTTTATTGATTCTCGCCCCCATGGTTTTTTTAGTAAAGGGATCAATGAACTACCTATGAGATGGCAAAAGTGCATAGATAACAACGGTGCATACTTTGATTACATTAATTAAATATATTTTACAAAAAAAAAATTGACTTTATATTCCTCCCGTACAAAACGCCAATAATCGGTTCGAATTTATAAATCAAAACATTGTTCTTTATAGTTATATCATTGTACAGAATACCTACTGAAATATTGGTTATGAAACTGCAAAATTTTAGAAAATATAACTTTTTCTTGTTTTATATGAATATTTTTGTCCCATCTAAAAACAATCGCTCTCGTCTCTTTTCACGCTCACCCATAAAATTAGTTTTTGTCGACCATTGTATTTATAATCAGCGACTTTTTTGTTGTATATAAAATATTTTTATTGACACATTCCATTAGAAATAAAAATCGTTTCTGGATTTTTTAAACGTTCATATAAAGAAATTTTATCAAGTGTATTGTATTTACCTATTTCCGTTCGATGCGATAAAAAAAAAAAACTTTTAATCAAAACGGGAATGACATTAATTAAAAAATAAAACAAAAAACAAATACATCATAATTATGATAATAAATAAAGATAAATAAAGTAACGAAATAAAGAATGGCTCAAATACGCTAAAATCACATAAATTATATAAATCTATGTATAAAAACTTATAAAATATACTACTGAAAATATGTTTTTATGAATTATTACTAATGGCTTTGTGTAAGCCCGCCCGGGAAGGTACCATAGAAAAGTAATTAAAGTGGTAGTCTATAAGTATTCTACCACTGCCACTGCTGGGCTAAGGCCTCGTCTTCTGTTTGAGGAGAAGGTTTATAGCTTATTCCATCGCGTACCGTACTTATATCCGTGTAGTGACGGAGAACGAATACATTTCACTGCCCCTCTCGTTCCCATGGGTGTCGTAAGAGACGACTAAGGGATGTCTGAGCGAACATCTGCTCATCTAGTGGTAGGATGTTAAACATCTGCCTGGCTTGTTACCACCGTACGCATGGTGAAAAACTCGTGAAGTGGCTTACAGCCGCGTTTCGAGGTCAGCCAGCGTACAGCCAGTGCCCGAGCGAGTATTGCCGCGATGGGTGTTGGTCCAATGGAGACGGCTGTTGAACCAATGCCGAGGGAAACTGTATTGACCTGCCGGACAGGGAGACCCGAAGAAACGGCTGTTCCGCTGGCCATCCGTGGCATAGTACAGGGGCCCGAGCGTGCCTAACCAGCTCACGAGGCTGCCCCACCAGGCCACGCATAATCTCGGAGTGGACCGTCGTGCCGGTTGGTGACCGGAAGGTGGGGTCCCGGCGGCCACTTCCGGGGGGATTCGGGAGCCCTTCCGTCCGGTGGGTCAGTGTATTTTTCCTTTTGGCAACCACTTGGGGAAACACGCCTCCACACTTTGCCCATTCCTATCGTGGCAATATGTCGCTTGCTTCACGTCTCTTTTCCATTTTTTTTTCCCAAATGTTAGCGCAACAAAACAGAAATAACGGTCGTACAGCGGTGCACACCCCCACCATACCCTCGCTGTTTGAGGTCAAGTTCTCTAACATCCATCCACTCTACTCCTCTCCACACTAACCTCAACGCTGTCCACCACCATCTCGAGACAGCACGGCCAGCAATGTTGTTTCTCACGGAGACACAAATACTCCGTCCTGCCTATACCAGCTACCTTAATTATCCCGGCTACACGCTTGAAGAATCCTTCAAAACGAAAGCCGGAGTATGCTTGTTCGTCAGGACGGATGTTTGCTGTCACCGACTGCGCTGCTTGGAGGACCCCTCCTTCTCCATGTTGGTGGTACGTGTGGACCTGGTTCGTCAGAGTCGAGTCTACGTGTGCCTCTACAGATCCCACAATGTTGACTTGGAGACAAGCCGATTATTTGACCATCTTAGTCGGGTGGCAGATGCTGCGCAAGAGCAATTTCCTAACGCGGAATTGGTGTTTTTGGGGGATTTTGTGGTTGAAATCCCTCAAAACTAACCATGCTGGAAGGACTGCTCATGCTTTTGCTCTCACACATGACTTGACCCAACTGGTTGATCAGCCCACCAGGATCCCAGACATTGATGGGCAAGCACCTTCTCTGCTGGACCTTCTGCTGACTTCTCACCTGGTGGAATATCAGGTTGTGGTTTAGGCTCCACTTGGCTCTTCGGATCACAGCCTTATCAACCAGAGTGCCACAGGCCAAGATGCCGCCACTAGCTGTATGCAAACGTCGCGTTTGGAACTATAAGTCGGCAAATTGGGACGGTACGCGCGATTACTATGTGTGGGTCCCTTGGAAGGGACCCACACATAGTAATCATCCAGTGGGAATGACCCGACAGCTAGTGCCGCTGCTGTTGCTGACGAGATCATGTTGGGAATGGAATACAACATTCCTAGCTCAGATCTCGTCAGTAGGGGTATGCGTAACCGTTGGTTCACTCGTGAATGTACCGATGCTGTATCATCTAAGCAGGCGGCATATCGCAAGTGGATCAACGGCTGCATTAGCGGGGCATCTAACATTGACTCACTTGAAAGCAAACAACAATAAAAATTCCAAGTCCTGAAGAAAGGCATACACGAGAGCGTATGCACAGCGCATTGTACAGATTGGTCATGACCTTGTTTCGCATCCTAGGGTCTCCCGTAGCTTCTGGTGTCTGACCAAGTCTGTGCAAAACAATTTCTGCCAACCTTCGCTGCCACCGCTCAGAAATCCGGACGGATCGCTAGCTCACAGTCCGCAAGAGCAAGCTGATCTCCTGGCTAAACTCTTAGCCGACAATTCCGTCATCGATGATTGTAGTGCGCTGCCACCTACAATACCTTCATGTGGCCATACGATGCCTGACATCAAAATCAGGCAACGTGATGTGCGTGCGGAGCTGCAATCACTTGATGTAGGGAAAGCTAGCGGTCCCGATGGAATACCAGCCATAGTGCTGAAGAAGTGTGGAGCTGTCTCCTGTGTTAACGTGCCTGTTCCAACTTTCTCTCTCTTCGGGATGTGTGCCGGAGGCTTGGAGAAGAGCTAATGTGCAAGGGGTTCCCAAAAAAGGGGATCGGTCTGACCCGGCAAATTATCGGCCAATAGCTATCACCTCAGTACTTTGTAAGGTGATGGAACGGATTTTAAACAACCAACTGATTCATTACCTAGAAGATCACTGTCTAATTAATGATCGTCAGTACGGTCCACAGGTGATCTTCTAGCGTACGTAACACACCTCTGGGGTGAAGCTCTCGACAAGCACGGAGAATCGTTGGTTGTCAGCCTCGATATCTCCAAGACTTTCGACAGGATCTGGCACAGAAATCTTCTCTCCAAGCTGCCGGCATATGGTCTGCCTGCTCAGCTATGCACCTGGATTGCCAGCTTCCTAAACAAGCGTAGCCTTCGTGTTTTAGTTGATGGTTGCGCTTCACAATTCTATGTAGTGAATGCTGGGGTCCCCCAGGGATCTGTGCTATCTCCGACACTCTTTCTTTTGCATATCAATGATATGGTCTCTCTTGGGAACATACATTGCTATGCAGACTATAGTACAGTGCATGGTGGATACCACGGACGCGCAGTGGCTGGGCCAGCGGAAATTGAGGAGAGGCGGAAGGATCTTGTCATTGAACTCGATAGGACGTTAGAGCTCATCGCCAAATAAGGCTCTGATAATCTTGTTGAGTTTAATGCCAAGAAAACACAGGTATGCGCTCTCACAGCGAAACAGTCAACATTTTCCCCTCTTCCCTCCCTCTGTGGTACTCCGCTGGTGATGCAAAGCAAAATCGCCATGCTGGGCATTGACGTTCGCTGCGACCTTAGTCCAAGGGATTACATCGAGGCTGTAATAAAAACAGCTTTACGGAAACTTGGAGTTCTGAACAAGGTGCGGCGTTTTTTCACGCCACAACAACTGTGCCTGCTGTACAAAATACAGGTACGGTCTTGTGTGGAATATTGCTCGCGCCCTTGGGATGGCTCCGCTAAGTACCTACTAGAGGCCTTGGACCGGTTGCAGCGACGTGCCGTACGCATTATTGGCGACGTAAAGGTCACACCCTTGAACCTTTACAATTGCGTCATGAGATAGCAGCACTGAGCGCTTTCTATTGACTGTTTCACGGCGAGTGCTCTCAGGAATTATTCTCTCTAATTCCTGCTTTCCCCTTCCTTCTTAAGTCCACGCGAGCTGGTTCTCGATGTCACCGCGTAACTGTGACATCAATTCCATCGCGAACAAAGAAATTTGGCAACTGCTTTCTTTGTCGCACTTCCAAAAAATGGAATTCCTTACCAGCTCACGTGTTCCCCTCCTCTTACAACCCGGGTTCCTTCAAACGAGGCGTGAAGACGCATCTTGCGGGCCGGCAAGGCGAAGGCGGCTAGGGCAGAACATTTTTCCCGTCTGTACTGGCCGTTGTCGCGTTTGGACTCTATTACCAGTTACCATCAGGTGGAGTAGAGTCATTTGCCCTCCCGGCGAATATAAAAAAAAAGTACCAATACGCATTGGAGCACCAATGCGTATAGTATTATAGCATTATAGTATTATCCAACTGTCTCGGAAATAAAATATCAACAATCCATTGGCTTTCCATTTGTTTTTTTGAATAATCACTCTTAATTCGAAAGAAGTAAATAAAATAACAAAATATTTTACTTAAAATTAACTTTCATCCTTCTAATGTTTAAGATTATCTACCTAAATGAGGTTACTGGAATTATCGAAAAAAAAATAAAAAAATGTAACTTAAAACGGCAATTTCAATATATTTTATAAAAAACTGTAAGAAAAAAAAACTATTTAGCACTTCTTCTGTATATTTAACCATTATTAGCAGGTAATTTTCATCTGTATGTAAAAAGCTTTGTGAGAGAGGGTCTTGTAATATACGTGTATAGTAGTAATCGTGAAGCAATATTAGATTTGTCATTTTGTGAGCTCTTCGAAATTCGAATATGAATTTGTATTTTGTCATATGTGCCAACTGATAGTCGGCATAATATTTTAACTTGCTCTATTTAGATTTTATCGTAATTTATTTGATTTAATTGGTATCAATGGAATAATTAAATTGGTATAAATGGAAGTTTTAAATATTTTAATGACAAATATAAAAAAAATTCTTAAGAATATATAGAAAATTTTAATAATTTGTCTTATAATTAACCTATCGCCATTATCGAATGCTTAATTATTTGGGGATACATTGCATTTTAGCAATCATTGCTTTATTGTTTATATTCTTTTTCGGTATTATTCGGTGGCAGGTATTATCGAGCAGGCAACTTGTATAGTTGTATAACATTATTAAAACCCTGTTTATTGATAACGCAGCACTACAGTGATCACAGATGCGTTATCAAATGTTTTTCTTTTTATATAATACTGATTCTAAATAATAGAAAGTTAAATTATCGCTACCATTAATGTTCCATATGGTAAAACAAGTCTAAATCTACTAAGTCTTATTCCATCAGCTTACTCATTATCTGCTCGATAAATGAGATCACGATATCACATATTAGATGGAGGCGTAATTGTGATTTGACAAATTTTTGGTGGAAAGAATAAAGCTTTTACTATTTTTATGTTTCTATAATAAATTTTAATAAACTTTATTCGATGTTATTTCTTCAATTACCAACAGAGAATCGTCTATACATTAAGTTTTTTTTTTTTTTAAATAATATTGTTTTCAGCTGGTTAACATATATATTATAATTTTATCAGTATAATTCAGTAAAATAAAAATATATAGACAAAAAATTAAGATTAATTAAAAATCAGTCTCTAAAATTTCACAGGATTATATTAAAGCTACCTAGGATTATACTCCCTACCGATTTCGAATATAAATTCTACTTATAAGAACCAGTAAAAACCTTGTAATAACTCTATTCCACCAATTAAATAACATGAATTTGTTATTAAAATAGAAATATTTTTCTATTTTTGCTTGAAAACTACTACAGAATTCAAGGTATTTTTGTCCTCTTTATAATATCTCTATAATAAGCTTTATTTTTTAATGATTATTAGATTATTATAACAAAATATTTAATATTAACCAAGGTGAAGTTCACCCGAACCATTTAAGTTAATTAATATACTTGTAAGTAATACCGCTTAAAATATAAAAAAAAAAATTTAAAATACATTTTTAATTTAAACTTTTTAAATATAAATTTAAGAATTTGCAATTTTCTCGAAGACTTAATCAATTAAATTAAAATACTTACCGTATTTAAAAATATAACATTAAGAAGCCACCAATTCAGAATAAATATTTTCAGTCCGACGAACTAAACACGTTTGTTGACCATGTAATATAGTTTTAATGTTCCAGAGCGCACAACTTATAAAAAAAAGAAAAATAACAAATTAACTACTAAATTTAAATAAAAAAATAAACTTTTTTTTTAAAGATTAATCACTGATTGAAAATGTTACAGCCAACTTATGTGAGAGCTACTAAGTTGAAAGTTGCGTGTTTCGTAAAGGATTGCACACAGACGTGTGTTTCGCGCGGTCTCTTTATACAGACTGAAAGTGCTGAGCTTTCAACGCCATGACTGAAGGAAAAGTAGAATATATTTATCTAATATGAAATGTATTTTTAATATTTTGTGTTATATGGTATTATAACTTAACTTTGTTTTTATTTTTCAGAACTATTTCAGTACAGTCTAGAAACTGAAATAAAGTAATTTAAACTTAAAGGAACTACAATATTTCTTATTGTGTTTTAGAATTTGCAATAATAGTTGTATCGGAATGCGAATGATTATTTCGTTTCGATGTGATTGCTGTTGTCTATATAAAATAATTATTCCAAATTAATTACTATTCTAAAATGCATTTCAGGCTCGCTTCGATTCCGAAATTGTACTCTGAATCGCACTGTCATTGTACATTATATTACGATAAAGTGTGTTTTCACATCAAGTAAAGTGTGGTTGGTGTTGGTAAATTTAACGAAACGCATAATAGTAGTCACATATGTATTTAAAAAATCCTTTAAGCATTCCTTTGAATGAAACGAAATTAACTAAAACGACCAATTTAAAAAGAATCTGTATCATATCAGAGAATAAAATTTTAATATTTCATTTAATTATAAAATTCCGAATTTCTATAAATGTTTTAAAGACACATTACTAGTCAATACATACTTTAGTTGCATGTGATGAAATTTTTAATTACAATATACAATTCAAATTGAAAATATCGAGTTCGATAAAATTTCTAATATGAAGACTCAGCTCAAAGTTTTAGTCCATATTGAATGTAAAAATATCTTGCAGTTCTACAATAGCTTCAAATGTAAATTCTCGAAACATTTTAAAACTGTTAGAACAAGTTTATGAATAACAAAATATATAAGCATTAGAATGAATTTTGCTTATTTTGTAAGAAATTTTTGCTTACAATTTGCAGTGAAACAAAACTTTTTAACATGAATTTCAATTAAATGACCACGTTTTAGCCGATTCTAGCTAATATGTATTCAACTAGAATCAGCAAAAATGAACTTCACCTCAGCTCGAACTGGCTCGATAGATTGAGCTTAAAAAAGAGCTGGTAAAACGCCTTTGAATAAATTTATATTTATTAATTTTAATTGTGTCATCTCGTTCTAGTTTTTTTTTTCTGGTGTTTGTTATTATGAATTTTAAATATTTATATATTTAAACATATTAACTTAAGGAGAGATGACTCAGCTAACTTCCTTCTCAGGCCATACAATCTAATTAATAATTATTTTGTAATAGATCAACTATATTATACTGATGTCTTTGTCTGAGCTACCGTTTCCGATATACCGTTCCCCAAAAGCTCATCCTTGCTAGGGTAAGGTACTCGTTTCTATAATAATATTCAGCAGATATTTCTAAATTTGCCCGTTAATAAATATAAATCTTATGTTAATAAAACTTTGACAAATGATAAAGCTTGTCAGAAATACAATAATATATTATAGTATATGACTGTAACGTTGGTCTAGTGGCTACAAGAAAGGCCGGAGGTCCTGGGTTCAAATCCCAGATCGGGCCAATAAAAAAATATTGTGTTTTTCTTTATAAAATTCACAATAGCAACCCAGACTCCGGAAGTTAAAAGTACACTCCCGTGCTTCGGAAAGCACGTAAAGCCATTCTCTCCTCTGGTCCTACGCCTAAACTTTTTCTGGTCGTTTCGGATTGCCGTCCCATCGAATTATTAGAAAATAGATGTACACTTGTGCACAATACTATGTCCTGCGCCGTTGGCTAATCTCTCTTGAGATTGGTCGCCGTAGCCGAAATCGGTCTAAAGGACAATCTTATTATAATATATGATTATAGAAGATGAAAAGTGTATATAATCAATTTCATCCCGTATCATTAATATTCCAATGTACTTATTTAATCATTATAATTCTGATTGTTTACTTTAATAAATAATAATTTGATTTTGATTTTGAATTACAAGTTCCAAACGCATAACTTACGCTGCAAGGCTCATTAGCCACGAGAGTTATGGTCAACACATCTACTTTACAGCACATAGTACATTCATTTCATCTATCTTCGTCCATTCATATAGTTTAAAAACTGTTTTTTGAAAAATAGTTTTTAATATGCGATATTGTTTATGTATCAAATAACATATCAAAGTTGCACTTTCATTTTGCAATTCTCAATAATGAATTCTCGGAATGATATATGTCGGATAAACGCTGAGTGAAAAAATATATTATATATCACGAAAGGTTTTAATCCACTTATAACATTTTAAATACAAAAACTTTTTAATAATTTGAATGTGACATTATTGTGCTCCAGTTCCATTTGTTAAATATTAAAGAATATTGAAAATAATATATATGAATATATTAATAAAATATAAATAAATACTTTTAATAGGATTGAATTCAAAAGTGGTTATGTAATTAAAAATTAATATTATTAGAATTAAATTCGAACCATTTTCCCACCACCAAAAAAATCAAGGAAAAGAGCTTAGAGCTTATTCGACCATTCAATTCTACTTCGGTCCCATTCCCTCACGAAGTTCTTTACCTCTGAGCATGAAATAAATTAATTAAGAAAAAAACTCAGTCGTATTGGAATGTTTGGTTAAGATCCTCTGGTCTGCATTAAAAAAAAAATTATAATGTATCATATTTCTGAGTAAAATTTTATTTAATTACATACTTGATACTACGTTTGAAATTCAAAGTTTAATTAATTTTCGGATCTAAGACCTAACTGTCAAATTATTTTAGGATAGTATTATTTTAATTTGATTATTTTTATATTTCAATATTATAACATCAAAAGAAAAGACGAAAAGACATTTTATTTTATGAAATATGTAAGCAGACACGCAAATAAGTCACCTGTTGGTAAATAACCAACAAAACAACAACAAAAATTGGAGCTATAAATAATGTTAACCATTTCTTAAATTACCAATGCTCTTGGCACTTTGAGAACTAAGATGTATGACCCTGATGCCTGTTATTACACTGATTCACTCACCCTTCAAACCGAAAACTAAGTATTGCTGTTTGGCGGTAGAATATCTGATGAGTGGTACCTATCCAGACAAGTTCGTATATTTTTATAAAACTATTAAAACAAACAATTAATATAAATTATAAGCATCAACCATGACTAATTACACGATAATGTTCAAAGAGTTTACATATGTGAATGCAAAATGTTACTTTTAGATATTCACTGTTCAAATTCCTACTCCAGCCTCTAGCAAGCGCTTCCATAACTGTTCTGGTGATAGGACTTTTTTTTACCAATTATTCTATTTCACCACATCGATTCTTTGTCATATATAAGACTTATTTACATTAGGAACTCAAATATTACAAATAAAAATATATTATATTTGCTGTACAAATCATGACCACGTAGAACGATGGCAGGAATGCTATCAGCATTCATTCGTAGCCGCATTTTCCCCTTTAAATCGCAATTCCGATCCTCTGTGTGGGAAATCTACGTTTCTTTTACTTTGTACTGATGTACTGCGGTCTGAATGATAAGTAAGTCGGTTTAATTACAGGCACAAGGAACAAAGCATTTTAGATCATATGACACCGCAACAATGTAATAAGTGCTATATATTTGTAATATTGCTAGTGTCTATTTGCGCGTCTGCCTTGCCAAGTAAAAAGAGAATATGTATTTAAAATACAAACTCATTTACGTTTGAAATTGGTCTTTATATGAATAGCTATAAGAATCTAAATATACTTTATTCAAGTAGGCTCTTATAAACACTTTTGAATCGTCACGTTACCAAGAAGAAACCTCTCTATTTCTTGACAGACTGATGAAGATAAAACGCTTTCAACACAGTATTCTGTAACATATTTTTTAATAAAACATTATAATTAAAAATAACTATTAAAGAGCCAAGATGGCCCAATGGCTGAACCACGTGATTCTCCCGGGCGAGAACCAATGAAATGAATGAAATTTCCTTTTCATTCATTTCGTGCTCAGCTGTGAAGGAAAACAGAAGAAGTTTTAGATACCTAGCCGTATACCACTTACGAAATTATAAAAGTAAATTATATTTATATAACAGTGAATTCGGAGAACACAAGCTATGTCACACGGATTTTTTATCACATCTACGGAACCCAAAATTACAAGATATTTACACTGTGACTCGCTAAGTAAGAGAATAAGAATATTTTCATTAACGTACCAAATATCAATGCCTAGAAATAGACATGAAATTCTACGTCCTTTTTGAAGTTTGGGAACAGCTTTTATCTTATCGATGAAAGTTTAAACGATAATACAATTAATGTGTTTGGAGTTTGTGAAGTCAATAACATTATTAATCGAGATCAAGCTAATATTATTAAGAGGCAAGTTTTGACTGTTTGTATATTTCCGCATAACTATTAATCTGATTGTTATAGAAACTTTATATTATGGTAGATTAAAGTTTCAGGGCTAGTGGCTTGAATATTTCTGGAAACGCATTTATGAACTAAAGTGAAGTGTTATACTGTATAGTTATCCTAATCAAAAAAAGTAATCAGTGTCCAAGGTAATTAAAATTAAAATTGTACTATTTATCTTTTTGAAAAAAAAAATGCATCTCATAAAATAAGTAAATATATTTTGTAAATTTGATCTTGGTCCAAAGCTTTATTCTTTATATTTATGTACTAGCTTCCGAGTAATGTGTTCAGATGAGCAACTTTTATAAAAAAAAAATGCCTGATTTTTATTAATGAAACGAAATCTATTAATGTATAATGTAAAGACATTATAAATTTTTAAATACGAAATCGTTTTCGAAAACTTGCATATTTATCAAATTAATTCTATTATAAATAAGATTTTTTAAATAATTCACCTCTCAATGAAAATGTGTCTAGCAGCGGAAACCATAACGAAGTCGTAAGTTATAGAAAAATAAACAGACTATTAAATTTTAAACAATGTAATATATTTTTGTGTGCGCTTCAAATATTCAGACTAATCATGAATCACTTTATATATTTATTGACACTATAAATTAAATCCCACGAGTATTTATAATCCGTCCTTTTTGTGTCGATATGAAATAGAGAGTAGAATAATCGTTTGTTTCTAAACACACCACGAAACTATCGAATAAGTAAAAAAAATCGCACTATAACACAGATTTTCCTTTATGGTGACGATGTGCTCGTAAAATTTAATAATATTTTTCTTTAAATATATTTGATTATTTTTGTTCTGTTATGTGTGTTTTTGATGTTATTGTTTTTTTAAGCGATGCTATTTTTCACTGCCTGTCGATATCTGCTTAGCCCAACAGTTGACTGGCAGAGAATGATTAGATGGTGGTAAGTCCACCACGATGTTCGTTCCATTAGCTTGGGAAAAGAAGTTAGATAAACAGAATAAATGAAATATAAAGTATAGTATGCATATAAAGTAGTAGTAGTAGTAGTACATTGAAAGCGTAACAAACAAAGATGATCAAACTCATTTCTGTATTTTTAATATTAGTTAGAATTAGGATAACATCAGGTGGCCCATTAGACCATCCGTCATACCATAAAAAATGATGCGTCAAACGTCCTCCAGTATTGAAGAAATAAAAAATCTGAAGAAGTGCGAGTAACAAACCGAATTAATAATGCATGTGATGTGGATTGTCTAAGTCGTAATGAGTTATTCGTAGTCTAATGTTTTCTCGTGACGTAAATCCACCGTTTGTATTGTTCAGGATCAGGCGCTTACAACGGAAAATAAATTTAAATTTTCCGAACTTATTCTTTCGGTATTTTATATTATAGAATTGTCAAAATATTTTTTGTAAATATTAACGAAATAATTGTAATGACCAAGTTTTATTATGTTATAAAACAAAGTTCCCCCGCCGCGTCTGTCTGTCTGTATGTACGTAATAAAATCAAAAACTACCAAACATATTTTCATACGGTTATATTATGTATTACGATATAGACATTTTATTAAGACGCTTACTTGTCCCGTTAAGCTGGGACGGCTATATTGAATGACCAATACCAGTATACTTTTAAGCGTTAAAACAAGATGACCGAGTAAAAAGGATGACACGGGGTTCATAAGCCAAGATCATGGGTAAAAATATTTATTTTACTTTCATATTAAATGTTAAATAATAATTAAAAGTAACCTGGACGAAATACCTTTTTGAAAAGTCGGTCTTTGTGCTTTGTCGTATTTTTTTCTCAATTTGTCGAATTAAAAAAAAAACATGTATAGACACACACACATACATAGTGTTTAAGATTTATTCGAAATAAATTCTAATTGTTAAGAGCCGTGAGAGCCCAAGAGGGTTAGAAGACGTGTTCAAACTGCCGGAAAGCACCACTAGATTTACATGTGCTTATAATTTATCTCGAGCTCGGCGGACAACATCGTGGGGAAAATTGCACGTGTTGGATGAAAACCTGCCACGTGTATCCACGAACCCGCATTGCAACAGCGTGTTTATTTTTTGAAACTTTAAATCTTTATTAAAATACTATAAATACCAACTAAATAATATACATCCAATTCTAAAATTTATAATTAGATTAATGAACTTTTTTTTAAAATCAAATTTAGAGATGTCCCCTCCATCCCTACCTGACGCAAAGTTGCCCATAACACAGGCCGCGTTTCCACGCTGTACGGCTATGTACAACCTTTGTGATAAATAAGACCCGGAGCGACTGAATTTGAAATTGTGTGTATATATAAAGGAATTGACATCACACTGGTCCTGAAATAAAATATTATTTATTAAGATACGTTAAAAATAAGGGTGATAATAAAGTTTTGATATTATGAAGAGAGCAAACAAATTTCGGAGTTATACTAAATATGCTTAATTTTTCTTTGTAATTCATATCGTGTTCGGAACCTTGAAGAAAGCTATGTACAATGCACATGTATCATAAATTCCGATATTCACATACACCAATATAAGTTTAAAATCTTCTCTTGTCATGTCATCAATGCTAATGTGCTTACATTAGCATTGAGCTATTGGTATTGAACATGATATGAATTGATATCTTTAGTAAATGATATATTATTATATATATTACTGGTGGTAGAGCTTTGTGCAAGCTTGTCTGGGTAGGTACCACCCACTCATCAGATATTCTACCGCAAAACAGCAGTACTTGCTAGTGTTGTGTTCCGGTTTGAAGGGTGAGTGAGTCAGTGTAATTACAGGCACAAGGGGCAAGGCATTAAGCTAGATTTTTAACATCTTAAAAATCTAGCTTAATTTTGCGATGTGAACGTTGGTACGCTTAATTTGAGGAGTAAATAGGAATATTTTTAATTACCTAAAAACAAATATTGCTATTATACTTTAAAATAAATACAAAAAAAAATCTATTTACCGGTTTTCAGGTATCACTTAATTTAGAGCGCCATACATTCGATAAAATGAAGTTAGTATTACATAATGATTTTTTTTAGAATGTTGCATTGTAACTTCAAGTACCGCAGCTACCCGTTTGTTAGGAAACAAAACCAATAACAAACAAACGGGCTGTCGTAATCAACGGCAGAATCGTACTTCGTTGATTCCAAAAAATAGGATAAAGATTTCAATATTAATTTATTTATTCATATAAGAAACACTACCGTCGACATATTCACAAAATTAACAAGAAATTACGATACACCATTACAGGCATTTTCAACGATTCAATGGAATGACATAAAATTAGAATAAACAACATAACACTCAACTTTACTCACCAAAAAAATAAAATAAAAAATAAATTTGGCTCTTTTAATTTTTTTAATCAATTAATTTAACAGTAGTAGCTTCTTTTATTTTGATAAATAATATCAGACAAAATATAAAAAAAAATGATCCCGACAATGTTATTATTTTCTTTTTTAAATTTCCTAGACAAAACTTGAGCTTTGATAAAAATAAAACACACTAAAGTAAATAAACATGTTTGGTATTGTATGGTCTTAAATTTCTTACGTGGAAGGTAACCAGCACAAAGGCAAGGTCAGGTCAAATCTTTATTGTAAACGAGCTGATAAACACGGGAAATCGCATGGACGTATGTTACGAAAATTCATTTTTCAAAGTCCTTCAAATTCCTTTCAAATTCCTTGGCCATTTTATAGTTAGTTAAATAATAAATGTACTAACTAGTATTTATTTAAATACAAAATGTCCTATGCGATGAACACTTACAAAAGAAAATTGTTTTTCTAATTGTAAATAAATTATTTTTAGGTTACATTAAATTTGTTGCTGTTCCGGTTAGAAGGGTAAGTTCCACTGGAACTGTAGGCACAAAGGACATTATGTCTTATTCAAGGTAGGTGGCGCCTTGGCGAGGCAAATAATGGTTAATATTTCTAACGGTGCTAATGTCTATAGTCGATGGCGACCAACTTACCAGATGACCCTGTCTGTCCAGATCCGCCTGTCTACACATAAAAAGGCTCTTACCGTTTACATTATACGTTTTCATTAAAGCACTACATTTTCTTGATTTCTATTCAATTCTAGAAAAAAAACCCTTCAGAATAAACGCAAGAAAAAGAAACTCTTTTATCTTCTTTATCAATATTCAATCATTCATCATTGAAAAAGTCCCTTACACACAAATCTATTGTTAAATGTAGTAGGCGTAGAAGATATTTTAAGCGCTTTTCTGAGATTCTGTTGTAAATTTTTCACTTGTCTCATAAAAAAAGAATTACTGTTGCTATGCAATAGAACAGATGGAAGTTTTCTGGTTCGTTTTATTGTATATATTAAATATAGTGCGTTTCATCATTAATAAAGTTGAAATTGTTTTATTTTAATATTATATCGATTGTAATTGGCTATTGAGCAAGATTCGATGCTATTTTTAAGGCCGTTTTATATTCACTAAAATGATTTAATACGATAGTTTTGTATTTATTTACTTGACATAAATTTTATAAATTTTTCTTTCTTTCTATACTTTAAAACACATACATACAAATAAAAAATTAAAATTGCCACTGTACAAATCGTGACTGCGTGGAATAGTGGCAAGAATGCTAGGAGTAATTCCTCTTTGAATCGCAATTCCGATTCTCTGGGCGAAAAATGAACCAGCCCGCTCTCCTGTTACCAGTAGAGGCAATAAAGCGGGGTATTATATTTTAATGAAAATTTTGCACTGTGACTCCAAGGTCCAAGTTTTTCAAATGCAAACGAAACAACAATATAATTAGGAATAAGAAACAAGTATTTGAAAAAATATTTTATTCATATGAACTACAAGGGTAAATTTATATGTATTTTGTTGATTTGGACTTAAAAAAATATTAGAATAAAACAATATATTAAAAAATATTGCATTAAAGCCAAAAAAAAAGAAACATTTTTGTTGAATTTCGATAATCTATTTATATTTTCTTTTTCAATATTGATTAATAAGTACTTTACCTTATTTTATAATTTACTGTACACCACACAGAAAAAAATACTATAAAACATGGATAAAACCTAAATAAGAGTAGCATACCACTTTGGCGACCTTATCGTTACATAGCGATCTCTTCTAGGTAACTAACGGTGTAATGACTAACTCAAAGGGTATGAGGTGGGTGGTGCTGTAATAATAAATAAAATAACATAAATCTATAACAAAAATAAACTAATAAATAAATGACAATATACATATAAAATACACGTATATCAATAAATCAATTATATTATCAATAAATAACAAAATTACAAGAATATAATATAAATATACAATAAATACGTCCTTAAACAAAACGGGATTGGGTAGAATGGGCTAAGGCCTCATCTCTTTTCAGGGAGAAGATTTGAATCTTATTCCATCACGCTTTTGAATACATATATGGCAGATTTAGAACCTACAGATTAAGCTACATCATCTTTGTAAGCTAAGTTCAACACTGTTTGTACATTATGCAACACATTGCAGCTGATGTTAAGTATCTAGAGTAAATAAATATTGGTAATCTAACCCTTTTTATGTTTTGGTCACGGTGGCAAAATAAAATTAAACAAAAATCATCAGAGACAAACGATAGAAACGTCTTAGTCCATCAGTCAACAGCAGGACTGATGATATTTCTTTAATTATAGATACTATAAGATGACGGAAAAAAACTATTCATATAAAATCTTACTGGCCATAAATGTGACGCCAAGATCCAAATTAGCGGATAAAGTTTATACGCAATTATGTGGTCATGTGACAATGGGGAGTCTTCTTAGGCCTTATAATAAGTATCCCGCAGTGACCGTTCGTTATACGTCGAGCCATTAAAATGGTTAAACTTGAAGGTCTAATAGGTCTAAGATACTTGCGTGAAAATTTTCCATTAGCTTAATCTTATTTTGGGAATTATAAACAAACATGGTTTTGACGACGGTTTAGAACGAGTCGGTTGGCGTGGTTGGATGCTTGCCTTTCACGCCGAAGGTTGTGAGTTCGATTCCCACCCAGGATATTTCAGATATTTCTGTGCACAGTGTGACAGATATTGTGATATATGGCCATGTGCGAAAAATGTCCCAGGATATTATTATTATTAATTTGTAATTAATTCCGATAATGCAGTTTCAAATAATTTGATCTGAAGTTGTTGATAATGAGTAAACGTCATAAAGTGATCGTTAAACTTCATTACTCTAAGAAATCACTAAGCAGTTTTATATAAAAAAACACTTTTTTTACGCTGGAAAAACGCATTACGCGTTTCCCCCACGGGAACTGGGGGGGGGGCTATGTGGGGCTCGCTGATGTCCGAAGCACCGAGTGCGCCCCGAACAACGGAATACCCACTAAAAAACCAGCGGTACCCATTCCGTTATAACGAGGAGCGCCACTGGATTGCTTGCGCATGCTACCGCGACGCTCTGACAGGCGGCCTGCCTCCATTCTCTAGGGGATTACCTGGGTACTGAGAACCCCCCTAGTCCCGGCGACGCCTATTGCGGCGGAGGAAGAAGGTGCGCATAGTGCCTCACTCTTCTCCCCGGTCTTCTTCGGCGAAGCAGGTTTGCAGCGGCGTCCTCTTCCCGCTCCCGCTCCGCAGCCTCCTTCTGCGACATCACATTTTCACAGAAGGAGACCATTTCCGACCAGCACTCCTCACTTTCGAGCATCGCGTTGATGATGCTCATCACAATTACCGATAATTTCGCCTTGCGGCAAAGTATTTATATAAAAAAATACTTAACTTACTCTATGAATATAACGCAGGTTCAATTATCGACATGTTACTGAGAAATAAAATCGATAAAGGTATGAGGTATCTTATGTATCTTTCCTATTTTCTGAATAGCGGTATATTTTACGTCAAAGGAAATAAGAGCCTGCATCAATGAGGTGTCGAAAATATAGTTCTTCATGACTAAAATTAGAAAAAAAACTTCTAAAAAGCAACCGAATTACGAGTTAAAATCTAATATACAATTTTGCTTCGATCAAACTTCCCTCGAAAGGATTTTTGGTATAATTGAAAATACGAGATATCGAAAATTTAATTACATATAAAGATATAGAAACCTGATAATTATTCGCAATCTCCTTTTAAAATTCACACGTTCTAGCCTCTCAATTAAGCGCTTATATAATGTAATAAATCTCAATTATTTCATTCGTTCATTCGTAATATTATCTATATGAAACTCTGCAGCATCAGATGTCATCATCTAATTGCAAGTCTCGCTCGTCACGTGCCAATAATTTTCTCCACCGTTCCCTGTTATACGTGAGAAACTTATCTGTAACACGTTGAGTCAGAAATTATCGCTCTTGCAATTTGAATATCTGACAGCGACGCAAATAATATTTGTAATTTCCATATGATTTTATGATATTCAAGTTCGAGCGCTGCATTGCTTTGTGGATTTAATAATCGGAGTGCTAGTCATATTAATAATATATAGTTCCTAGTATTAGAGCTAACAAAATTGAAAAGCGTGCAACTCACACGTGTCAAAAGATAAACTACGTCAAAAATGTTCGTTCGATACGTTCTATTGAAAATTGACCTTGTAATTTTACTGTTTCTATCATTCAAAATATTTTGAATGATATTCATTTGATTTAGCTTGTTTATAAAGCATACACAAATAGATGCAATAAAGTTACAAAGATTTTCTTAACTTAATAAAATACTATATTCAAAATGGAAATTAAAAAAAACTATTTGATAATACATTATAAATAGCAACTGCTTCTAAGAAATCATCAATTTCAATCATCAAACAGCGATTTGCTGTTGTTGTTGAGAGCCAATGTGTATACAAAATGGCTAAAATACTATTTTATTTAAATAAAATAACATTTTAACACAATCTTTATTATTAAATTCCAAATTTGAAAATCGTATTCTACATTCGGACTACCTACCCTCTGCGTTTCTTACATGTTTAACTCCCCTTTTATACATAAAAGATGCTCTGAACATTGCTGGGCTCAGACCTCCTCTCCCTTTGTGAAAAATGCTTGAAGCGTATTCCAACACGCTGCTCTAATGTATTGCAATAGTTTCCTAACCCTTTTTCTACGCCGAGCACGAGATGAATTATTAACACCAAACAAGCATGTGAAACTTCAATGGTGCTTACCTGCAATCGTCCTTTATTACTAAGTAAATTGATCCCAAAGAATAAAATAAACATTACTCATCAATTGATTTGAAGCTTGATTCGTTAACCATTTCGATAGCAAATCAATTATGTTTGTAGTTGAGTTCGTTAGCCTCCCGGGAATGGTATCGCATATTGGTAATATTGTATGTCCTAATGAGGTTAGTGGATAGAAATTTGTTGGATATTGATTTGTAATGTCAGTTAGATGGTTATAAGACTCTGTGTAAAAGGCTGAGATGGTTCAGAGGAGAAAATACTTTGATCATAGCTGAAGATCCTTAAACAAAACGAGTACAAAAAAAGAAAAAAAATACAAAAAAAAGAATAAGATAAAGGAATTTATTGGTAACTGTAAATCTCCCACGGGATTGGGTAGAATGGGCTAAGGCCTCATCTCTTTTCAGGGAGAAGATTTGAATCTTATTCCATCACGCTTTTGAATACATATATGGCAGATTTAGAACCTACAGATTAAGCTACATCATCTTTGTAAGCTTTGTTCAACACTGTTTGTACATTATGCAACACATTGCAGCTGATGTTAAGTATCTAGAGTAAATAAATATTGGTAATCTAACCCTTTTTATGTTTTGGTCACGGTGGCAAAATAAAATTAAACAAAAATCATCAGAGACAAACGATAGAAACGTCTTAGTCCATCAGTCAACAGCAGGACTGATGATATTTCTTTAATTATAGATACTATAAGATGACGGAAAAAAACTATTCATATAAAATCTTACTGGCCATAAATGTGACGCCAAGATCCAAATTAGCGGATAAAGTTTATACGCAATTATGTGGTCATGTGACAATGGGGAGTCTTCTTAGGCCTTATAATAAGTATCCCGCAGTGACCGTTCGTTATACGTCGAGCCATTAAAATGGTTAAACTTGAAGGTCTAATAGGTCTAAGATACTTGCGTGAAAATTTTCCATTAGCTTAATCTTATTTTGGGAATTATAAACAAACATGGTTTTGACGACGGTTTAGGACGAGTCGGTTGGCGTGGTTGGATGCTTGCCTTTTACGCCGAAGGTTGTGGGTTCGATTCCCACCCAGGATATTTCAGATATTTCTGTGCACAGTGTGACAGATATTGTGATATATGGCCGTATGCGAAAAATGTCCCAGGATATTATTATTATTAATTTGTAATTAATTCCGATAATACAGTTTAAAATAATTTGATCTGAAGTTGTTGATAATGAGTAAACGTCATAAAGTGATCGTTAAACTTCATTACTCTAAGAAATCACTAAGCCGTTTTATATAAAAAAAACACTTTTTTTACGCTGGAAAAACGCATTACGCGTTTCCCCCACGGGAACTGGGGGGGCTATGTGGGGCTCGCTGATGTCCGAGGCACCGAGTGCGCCCCGAACAACGGAATACCCATTAAAAAACCAGCGGTACCCATTCCGTTATAACGAGTAAGGCTGTGTAAGGCTGAGATGGTTCAGAGGAGAAAATACTTCGATCATAGCTGAAGATCGCGGCTTAATATTTGCTGGAAATAATGAGTTTTCCTGCGTGTCTTCTCATTTTACCTCTTTAAAAATAATCGGTAAAAAAATTGTAATGAAGCCTGCACCTTAAAAGGTGAGGCTTAAGAGCAGCAATAGGATAATATTCTACTGAAATTATAATAATAAATATAATCAAGCGGTAGAAAAAGAAATCTTAACACTACCAATATAAAAAAAAACATGCAAAGTGCAGTATAAACACTGAAGTATTCAGGTTATCTTGCACATAACCCGAATCTATATATAATTTATGTCAGAAAGATGTTCAGTAATACGATTCTGTAAGAACTTCATTACTAACCCGTGAAATGTTGACGGCCAACTTATGTTATAATTATCATGGCCAATGTCGCATATCACTTTCTGACATTTCACGACCGATTTCTACGGTAAATATTGTTTGTTCTTACAGAATATATTAAACGATAGACTGTCAGCTTAATGTTTTTAAGTAGTTCTATTTTCCAGTCGACGCGATCATAATTCATCGCTTGACCTATACAAGTAATAACGCTTATGCTCTATGAAGTTGCACTTTGACTTTCAGAGGCTCATGAAAACTTTGATGACATCCATTACGTAAGGGCGGAGAGATCACTAAAAGTGAAATCAGTAAATAGAGAGTTTTATTTAGCTTTATAATTTTTATTTTTAACAAAAAAAACTCTTTTAGTTGATACGTCAGTTAGTTGCATGTCATAAATTATGAAATACTTGCCAAATACAACTGTACTAAGCTTTGAGGAAATCGAATAAGCGATGCGCGAAGGCGTAGAATAAGTAAAAAAAAAAACAAAGACAGTTAAAAATATTGCAACTTACCAAATTGTCGCAAAAAAATCCTAATAAGCTTTAAAATAGTAATGGGATACCATTACTATTAAATCTTATAATTATATAATCTTATAATGTAATTAATTTTCGATCGTATTATTATTGTATTTTTTCTATTGTATGTTTTCTATAATTATTGTTATTATCTGATCATTTGTTAGTTTATCTTCATTTTATATTTTTAATTTTAATATTTACTTAACATTTTATTGTAGATTATTTTTGCTGTTCTATTTATTATATTTGTTTCCCTTATAAAAATAAAATAAAAATTACTTAGTAAAGGCCTCCCTCTCCTCTAAGGAACACATGTGCTAGAATTTCATCCCAACACATGCAGGTTTCTATGGGATGATTTCCTTCATCGCCAAAGACAAGATAAATTTGAAATAAAAAATTTGTATATTAAAATTCACTGGTAGTTGCTCTGAATATGTACTCGCTCTCGATGAAGATCTACTTGTTCTAACCACTGAGCTATTTGGGCTTTCATAAAGATCAAATTCTGCAAAGTAATTTTTTAGCAAACTGAATAATTTTTTCATTTTTTTATAATTCAACTCTACAGTACAAATTTTTTAATCTTGTTTCCAAATTTTGAAATCACACCACCACCAACAGCGCAATTCCTTTATAAGAAAACAACAAAATTGTCTCTAGCGTAGTAAGGTAAGCGCTTGTAAACGTCACCTTAATTTATAACGTCATAAAATATAATATAAACGGTTACGTAATCTTGGCTAAAGACGTGCGAATCTTTATCGTTTAATCCTTAGTTATTTATAATTAATTTCAGAAGACACACATTAAACTATTATAAAATACTAAATATAATATTGTTGTTATTTCGTACAAAATATCACACATGTAGCCGTCGTTATATATCTTAAAGAAGATTTCTACAATTTCCATGAAAACTGAGAATAACGAAAAACAAGGGGTATGACTTTTTAGTTTTCAAAGTTTATGGCACATTGTAAGAAACGGTTACGCGTTGTACTGTAAATTATAGGCGGTGGTCACAATTTCTTACCTTCGGGTTTGCCAACCATTTACAGAAAAAGAACCGGAAATGATAAAATATATATATTACTAGAGACATCTCTAGATTTATCGATAGCATCTTGAATATACAGTAGTCAAGTATCAAAAGCGCTTGAGGATATTTCACTAATTATTTGTCAGCGCTGTCACGCTTTCATGCACCGAACTGTTAAAGGGAAATGTAAATACCAGCCGAAAGCGCTGATATTCAAGGATATGTGTTATATCCTTGAAAGCAATCAGTGTGCAACTTAGAAACGTTTGAAACTGATTGGGTCATTTAATGTTAATATAAATGTGTTCGATAAGCAGTGGTGACCGAGAGGTAAGAACACGTAATTCTTAACCGTAGGTTCAAGCTCAGACAAACTCTCGCCAATAAACATTGACGTTATTTCAGCTTTCAAGCCGTAACATAGCAATATCAAGTTTGTCAGCATAAGAATTGATAAATCATAAAATTAAAGTTCCATTATGTTACTTCGAATCTCACATGTGAAATGTGGAAAGGCACCTATGTTGATATGCTATTTTGATGCGTGTTTCCATTAAGTGTTGTAATCATAACAGTCAATTTTGCATGAATCTTACTGAGATTTCCCGAGTATCTTCCGCAGCCGAAATCCATCCATAGGAATAAATGAGGATAACTAATATGTAATGTAAGACTAAGTCAGATTGTAATACATAATATAAGATGTGGTACGAATTATTATTAAATATTACTGGAGATTATCTGTCATTTTTTATATTAATCAATAATAATCTATATTTTTAATCTGGCAACAAGAACATTGACAGATACTCTTTATGGCGGGAAACTGATAGACAGAATTCTCTTCACGAGCATTGTGGATTCTGTGTTGAGATCTAGTTCTTACAACTCAGAAGTGGGATAAATACAACACACCCACAGGTAATTGGGATAAATAAAAATAAAATATGAAATACGAAAATATTAATAAAATCGCCTTTGAAGGAGCCGCTTTACTCCAGATATTTCGTTAAATACGCGATTACGTATTTAACGAAAACTGGACGAATAAAGAGAAACAACACAAACTTGGTCGAAGCATGCGTAATGAGTATACGGATGAGGCGAGAGGATTAATAGTCATCAAACACGAACTGAAGAACAGCGTCGAGGAAGTCGGAAACTCAGCCACAAGCTTGAACACGAGCATCGAGTGAGCCGCAGGCGTGAACAAGAACATCGAGTTAGCGGCGGGCATGAATGCGAGCATCGAGTGAGCCACAGCGCAGAAAGTAAGCGGAGCGACAAGCGTCATTCCAAACGACGACGCAGGTCATCTGATCGGAGTAACACATCGAGTACCGTAAGTAGCTCAGTGAATTCCGAGACTAAGCAGATAAGAATATCTATTTTTGCAAATAGTGAAACTCATTTGTTTATTTTTCACAGATTTAGTAAAATCTTTGTCAAATATTTGGCCGGAGGGCAATATGTTTACAATGTTAGGCAATGTAATTTCTGAGTTTGATCTAACTTTGAAAGGACAGACAATTCAAATTTGGCTTAATTTTAATTATTTTTCAATTGAATGACAATGAGCTTAGCAATATGAATGACAATGAACTTTTGATTATTACTTTTTATATATAATTTTATGTTATATGATTAGTGTTGGAATATTGGTATGGAATATTTAAAAAGGTTATAAATGTTAAGTTTATCTGTAATATAATGTAATAAATATTTTGAAATCAAATATTAGGCGAATTACAAAAGAATGATGTCATGGTTATTAAAAATAAGTTATTTGATTTCTTTGGACGGGCGTGGAAAATAAGTTAAGAATGAAATTGTGACATTGTTTCGCACATCTATGTGCTCGCAGTTTATGCTAGTACATACATGAATAAGACGAGTGCAGGCTATGAGCAGTCAGTGCTGATATGAATGGTATCAATTAATTGATATCGCACATATGATTGTAGATCATAGCAGACTACAAGATATTTATATATATACCTTTTTATATATACCTTTATACCTATATATACCTTTTACTTAATTCAAACACAGGTAACATGCAATTAGAGGAGAAAATGTAAAGTAGTACGTTATTGCTGTAGCATAGATGATTGCAGATCGTAGCAGAATGTGTGAGATATTTATCTATGTAAGTTTTATGTGAACACAGGCTATGAGCAATCAGTGCAAAATTTAAGCATCATAATGTATTTGCTATAGCACAGATGATTGTAGATCGTAGCAGATGTCTAGATGTGATAGTGATTGTAATAAAAAATTATATAAACATTATTGTTTCCTTAGTATGGTATCTGCGAGTGAGATGTCTTACTCACCAAAGGATGGCCGAGCTGTAAGACTAAGGTTGTAATATATAATATTAGATGTGGTACGAATTATTATTAAATATTACTGGAGATTATCTGTCATTTTTTATATTAATCAATAATAATCTATATTTTTAATCTGGCAACAAGAACATTGACAGATACTCTTTATGGCGGGAAATTGATAGACAGAATTCTCTTCACGAGCATTGCGGATTTCGTGTTGAGATCTATTTCTTACAGTAAGCAAAAATATAACCTACTAGCTTCCACTTACGGCTACACCCGCGCGTGTGTTTGTGTGCGTGTTTGTGAGTGCGCTCGTGTGTGTGTGTGCGTGTGTGTGTGCGTGTGTGTGTGTGTGTGTGTGCGTGTGTGTGTGTGCGTGTATGTGTGTGGAGTAGGTTAAGTAATCCATGTGTAAAGTTAGGGTACAAGATTTTCGAAATTTCATCAAATCCATTTAATAGTTTCTAGTAGACGAAAAAAAATTCCTTGATTCTTTCTATGTTCGCGTCTATAATATTAGTAGGACATTAATTTAAAATTGATTAACTATAATTTTTTATAAATATACCAACAACATCTAACGGAACATAAAAATATTGCTTATATTTTAAAAGATAAACAATGACGTTCGGTGTTTCTTTAACGCATTGACGTTAAAAATACATATAGACTCATAAATATCCTCTGCTTTGAAGTTTATATATAAAGTTAAATAATTTATCGGCTTCAAAGCGATATTACGCTTTAAAACATATTATTCTATAATAATAATAGTAATATTATATTTTGAAATACTTATTTTTATATGACAGATAGTATATGTCATTTTCATGAATTTCATAATAAAGTCTTTTTTTTATAGAATAGGATGGCGGACGAGCATATGGGCTATCTGATGGTAAGTGACTATCAACGCCCATAGACATTAGCATTGTAAGAGATGTTAACCATCGCTTACACCACCATTGCCCCACCAACCTTGGGAACTAAGATGTTTTGTCTTTTGTGCCTGTAATTACACTTGCTCACTCACCCTTCAAACCGGAACACAACAATACCAAGTACTGCTGCTTTGCGGTAGAATATCTGATGAGTGGATGGTACCTACACAAACACTTGCAAAAAACTCTACCACCAGTGAACGTTATTAAGCTATTCGTTATAATATTACAGTATCATATTATAGTGAAGATTATTTTGGTTGATTATTAAATAGACTAAATTTTTTTATTTTAAATCGTTAATAACCTAGAATATAAATTTAGAATTCTGAATAAATCGTTCATTGAAAATATTTTAATTGGGCACTAGAAAACATTTAAGCGTTTCAAATACACGTGAGATCTAAGTAAGTCCCTGATCAAATGTCTTCAACGTCTCAGTAAATACAAATTGAGTTCAATTCGGTTAAATTTCGTCAGACTCTCGAAAATAGACGTATTTCTGATTGGAATTGATTTATACATTTATGTACATACCAGGTAAATTATTTATAAGCATCCGATTACTAAATGTCAGACTGATATTGAAAAACAAAATAAATCTTTGATTGAACTGCAAATGTTATTCCCGCAAACAAACAGTTATTGTTTCCTTTCTCATATTGAAATGCCTTTTTTAACGCTGGAAACGCTTTTGAAACGCATTACGCGTTTCCCCCACGGGAAAAGGGGGGGGGGGTATGTGTCCAAGGCGTCGAGTGCGCCCCGAACATCGGAATACACACTAAAATCCAGCGGTACCCTTTCCGTCTTAACGAGGAGCGCCACGGGATCGCTTTCGCATGCTACCGTGGCGCTCTGACGGCCGGCCCGCCTATGCGGGCCTCCTTTCTCTAGGGAGGGTTCCCAGGGTACTGTGAACCTCCCCTAGTCCCAGCGGCGACTATTGTGGCGGGGGGAGAAGGTGCGCATAGCGCCTTTTTCTTCTCCCCGGTTCATATTGAAATGCCTTGCCTGTTCTCTTATAAAACTTCTTTCACCAATGGTTGTGAGAGATCACTTACAAGCAATTTGCTGCTGTCTTTGTGCATTATTTGTCATTTGTTTTTTTTATAGAATCTTTGGTGGGCTATGAGAAGGGAACCAATACAGATAGATAAAAAAAAAACATTATTGAATTTGAAACAGTATTTATTAAACTTATTAATATAATCATCAAAAAACACGTAACATCAGTACTTTAGTTAAAATTTTTAATCACATTAAAATTGGTACTGCTAACCGCTTTGCCCAAGCCAGCGGGCAAAGTGGATAGGATCATAGGGCAAAGTGAACACAGGGTTAATTAAGGAACAATTACCGAATAACATAAAAAAACATTGGTATATAAAGGAAGAATAATAAAAAATTCAACTAATCAGTCATCAGTGCAGTTGTCACACAGAATATGCCATTTCTCTCATAAGCCGCGCATTTCTCGTGACTCCATTGCTTGAAGGAATTGCATTGGATCCAGTTATCAACCGGTTGTTCGTTACTTTCCATATAATCCTCTCCACAGAAACAGCACGTTACACTTTTCATCATTTTCTTTGTTTATTTAGCTTTACCTTAGATTATTTAGCTTTAATAATTTATTTAACATTTTTTTCGTTTTAGCAGTTTTGGTTATTTTAGTTCTTTTGTTCGTTTTGGTAGTGTCAACAAATTTTTTATCTTCCAGCTTTGAATGCTAGATCATCAGCTTTTCCCTTTTTATCCCAATTTTGTGGATATGTTAGATCGTTTCTTTTTGCATTAATATTTTAAAATCTTTAACTCGCAAGATTTTATTACATAGACAGATAAAAAAAACTCAATAAAAGCTTGTAAAATACGTACTGGGCCAAATGAACACCTGGTGGGCAAACTGAATACGGTATCGACTTTGCCTGTGTTCACTTTGCCCAGCGGGTACTTGTTGAATAAAACCCAACCTAAAATCAAATAGAAACAAATTCTCAATAAAATTCTTAACAATATTTCAGCAAGAAAACATGCATTTTGAAGATAGAATCAAGCCAATACAGTAGCACTATATAAACGTGAGTAATTACAGAAGCGGGGAGCACCTCGTGACGCGACGGGAGCGCACATGGGTGCGTTATTTTGAAACAATGGAGGGTATCCGCTTTGCCTGGGCTGTTCACTTTGCCCGGCCTTCCCTCTCTGATTAGACATTTTTTTAGTCTTTTCATATTAAAGATCTAGATTTTATTGTGTTTAAGCCGCTCATCCATATATTTCATGTATATAAAGGCAAAAGCAAGCCCTCGGGTGTTGCAGATGTCCATGGACGGTAGTAGTCATTTTCCATAAGCCTCCTGTTCGTTTGCCCCCCCCCCTCCTCCTCTTACACAAATATATATATATATATATTTATATATAATAGATAATTCTTGTTAGAAAGTTTGAGTATTAAGACGGTTCCTTAGACACGATCAAGTTTTTTTTTTAAATCAGTATAGTAGAGTATCATAAATAATATTATTCAAAAATGACAAGATTTTCTTTCGACTAAAAAAATACGGAAGCGATACGATCACGCCACATATTATCGTGTTGACGTGTATCGATATAAAATATTGAGATTCCGCATTGTGTTCTATCGATATACAGAATATTTATATGTACCTATGTCTCTTGGGCATCGCTGCTAGCCTTGTTGCTTTTTAGCTTGTTCATCCCATTTAATAATGTTCCAGCGCCGAGCCTGAAAACTAGCGAAAAATTATTATCTGTCGAAACAAAGTACAGATTTTATAATTAACTTTATAAATAGCGTAAGCAACTTTTTCAATGAGATATATGTGTGTATGATGATGAATTATGAAATTTAATATTTGAAAATACAATATTATTTATTTATTTGGTAATCCAACAGTTAACTAACGTACCTTATTATATGACGTCTAACTAAAACTAAAATAGGATTGCACAATTAGCTTAAACATATATTTAATTGCTAAGTAGAAGAGAGTAAGTAAAAAAAAAATTATTAAGATCATTAGAATCTAATGAATGAGTTTGTGAGTGCGTGCGTATGTGTGTTTTTTTGTGTTTTTAAGTATGTACTGTAAATAAAGCAGTTTTAATAAGAATGTATTGTAATGTATTCAATCTAATTTTTGTTTTTTTGTGGAATTTTGTTAATTTTTGTATAGTGTGGAGCTTCAGACTTAACCATATAACTATTTCTTTATATTGCTTATTTATGTAATAATAACAATATAATCATAAAAATGATTGTTATTTTTTAAAAAAATATATAATTTTATTTTTATGTTATCTCAAACAAATACAATTGCGAATATATAACTTATATATTTAGATATAAATGAGCTAAATATTTAGAAATACTTTTATCGTATCTGTAGATGACGTGTTCAGAAACAATAAACAACTGACTATCCTATCACGTTTCGCGTCCCGTGAATCGTGGCGAACATAAATATTGAGGATAACATTCACTTGTTCGCATACATTTTTACAGGTCCTTGCAAGAAAACCTCAAAATTAGCGGCTTAGCCGAAAGAAAGTCACAGATTCTTTCACATTAACTCTATTACTAATAAACATTGTACAGCGGGTAAGCTACACAAAGATTTCTCCCTTTCTGTCATCACTTAATTAGACATTTGAAAGCAGAAGACAAAGTTTATCAAAACAACCGCTAAGTAACAATCATTGGTAAAGGCGTTATAGTATAAGTTCGGAGAGTAAATTTCAAAAAAATCCGGAGGTAATAAGTAACGCTATTGACGTAAATGCATTGCTATACACGCAATATGATAGACGTCACGAACACATCACTACGCGATATAATGAACGAATAAAAGAACGATTACTGGGGGCGTGAGCACAATGCAGCGAAACGTTAACCGTAAAATAAAATAAACAGCCTGTAAATGACCTGGTGGTCTACCATGCTGGTCCAATACGCATATACGACATATGCAGGTTTTCTCACGATTAATATAACTCGCTCTCTCTCTCTCTCTCTGTGCTCTCGACGTTGCAGGAAACACAAATTAAGCACAAAAAACATAGATGATATTGTTGCGTTATAACCCACAATATACTGAATATTGTAAGATTAAGATGTTTTAACCACTCGACCAACTCGGTTCATAAAATAAGTTCAAATAATCGGTATACAACGTACAAATCAATCAAGTTTCCATTCATAACTAGTACAAAAAAGAAGAAGAGAACATAAACAATAAGCTAAAAAAACCACAAAGACAAAGAGCAATTAAAAAGGGCAACTATTTATCACAAAATCATTGAATGAATGTAATGAATTTAATAGGTCGTAAATAAAGAACAACCTTAACAGCCCTACTTATAAACGTCGTTTGGCGAGTGATTAGTTAAACAATGCTGCGTCTTCTTTCTTTGAACGCCAAACCAATATCGATAAAAAGTAGATAGTATGTGTCGAACTAAACAACGCTAAGCAATATTTTATAAGTCAGGCCGTGAATTTATAAACAAAATAACATTAATTCAATATATATTTTTTAATTCTATGTTAAGATTTCATCAATAATATGAAAGTCGTTAACATGTAATCTTTGTCGCCCTGATTTTAATATTCTTAATACAATCATGAAAGAATAAATAGATAAAAAGTATTGTATTAAATTTAAATATTTTTTAAAACAATCTTTAGCGTAACGTTTTATAATAGTCTATTATGCGCTGGAAGCGTATACAAGCGCAAAGGAATAAATTAATACCGGCAATTTATCATCCTAAATAGTTTCCCACAGAAATAGCATATTTTTTGTATCAGCTTACCAAGCTTTATTTTCATACTTTATGTAACACAGTAAATAAATCTATCTTTTCTTTAATTATTTTGACATGTACAGATACGTCTATTTAAATACGTAACTCTAGTACCAAATTTTACTACCGTATGGAATGATCAGACAAACAAATATGCAGGAAAACCATTTATTTACCACTAGTTTCAACCCTAGATGTGCATGTGTCGAGAAAGCCGAGATGGCCTAGTGGTTAGAACACGTGAATCTTAACCGATAATCATGGGTATAAACCCGGGCAAGCACCACTGAAATTTCATGTGCTTAATTTGTGATTATAATTCATCTCGTGCTTGACGGTGAAGGAAAACATCGTGAGGAAACCTGCATGTGTCTAGTTTCAAATTCTGCCACATGTGTATTCTACCAACCCGCAGCAGCAGCAGCGTGGTGGAATAAGCTCCAAACCTTCTCCTCAAAAGGGAGAGCCTCCTCTCCCTTTTGAGGAGAAGGTTTGCCCAGCAGTGGAACATTAACAGGCTGTTACTGTATGTGTATGTGTATGACAACGTGTAAGCAACATAATGATCGGTTGAGTATTTAGACGTGTAAGCGTAACAAACAAACAAATTCGCCTTCGCATTTTATAATATTAATAAGCATATAAAATATTTTTGTTGCACTCTCTTGAAATAAATTAACGATAAGTACTACTAACAAATTATATAACGTCAGAAAAGCCGCTTCACTTTAAAAACAGTGAGCAAAAGCCTTTAGTACGCAATATGCTAATTTGTTCGGCGTGTGTTTGACGTATCAAATTTGTGGGAAATAAAATCACAAAGTTGAATACATATTCAAAAGTTTGTTACAATACTCTCGATGGCCTTTGAATAAAATATACATAATAAAATAAACATCTACCGATCTCAAGATGTTTTCTTTAAATAGTTGTATAGTCTGTTTTTATCTTGAATACTTGCAATATGTTTTATTTTAGTTTGAAATAGGTAGACTAGATATCTATCTAGTCTACCTATCTATCTAGATAGGACTGGTAAATGGACCACTTAATGCCAAGTGGTTATCTACGCCTATAGACGGTAGTAGTGTAAGAAACATTAATCATCCCTTATATTGTCAATGCTCCATGCTTACCTTGGAAACTGAGATGTTATGTCCGTTTTGCCCGTAGTTACACTAGCTCACTCTCCCTTTAAACCGAAGCACAACAAAAGCCTTTCATTTCAAATCTGAGTCGAGTCGATAAAAATTAATGGGATTTGTCAAGTAGTTCTCAGTAAAAGCTCGGAGCTAAAAGGTAGACAGTGTTACACTCCTGTCGCTCAGACATTATGAGAGAGCAAAGAAATTGAGCTGTGGTAATATTACCTCCCGTTTCATACCCGTTAGGAACCCACCTAGTTAGTTAGTAGTTTAGTTAGTTAAAATCGATCGTGAAGTTATACAAATTTAAGTCATAACAATTATAAAGCAAGTGTCACTAAAATGATATAATTTATATATATTTTCTATGATCCACGAATATATGTACCTAAACCGGAGCTGTGAATGATATCGTGCCAGTTACGCGTCAAATAAACGTCTTGCATGATAAAGATATAAACCATATTTTAAAAAAAAAAATGACGTATGCATTGACTCTGCATGACAAGAAATATTTTTAACATTTATTTTTACTTTACAGTAGCGATACCTTCAAAAGAAACATTTTTTATTCAAAACTAGCTGGTACCCGCCACTTTATCATATTTTAGTTATGATATATTAATAAAATGCATTTTCGTGTTCTGTTACTCTTTTTTTATCGTCAACGCTCTTTTTTCGATAAAATAGTTCAATGTACAGAAACATGGTTTCTACGGCTTTATGTAACGGCTTTATGTACGGCTTTAATATATAATATTAGTGTGGTTTAGGGACCTTCAATTATGGGAAATTAAAAAAATATATATTCCTTTGTTTTGATGCTAAGAAAAGTTAGGTGATTTTAACGGTGAGATTACCAAACGAACTTTCACTTCAAATAACCAAGTTCATTTTAAGGTGATTACTTATAAATAATTATAATATCCTGAAACATTATTCACACACGGCCATCTGACCCCAAACTAAGCAGAGCTTGAAACTAAGCTAGGGAAACAAGACAACTGATTTACTACATATACTACTTTTCTTTTGTAAATACATACATATATAGATATTTACACCCAGACTCAGGACAAACAGACGTGTTCATGCACACAAATATCTGTCCTGGGTGGGAATCGAACCCACAACCTCTACCAACCACGCCAACCGACCCGTCAAATAATAATTTAAGCATTTACAGTCAGTATATTAATATAAATAATACATCTTTATTTGTTCATTTAAATTATATTATTAGCTATGGCTATGTTACAATCGAATAAATTAATTGAAATAATTTGAAATGCATGCTGCATTCTTACTCCCAAACAGCGCCATCTTATAACGCTACTTTGTACTATGAAAATTGGTTTTGCGGCGGTTCTTACAAATGCTATAGTATTTTATGAATTCTCTTTTAACAGAATGAGGTCGCCACGTGTAATGAACATTAATTAATATTCTGAAGAAAAATATTAAGGAATATGGTTTAATATATATTGTGTATACAATTTTTTGTTTAGTGATTTGTGGCAGGTTAAAAAAATGTTCTATTTTAAGGCAGAGTAAAGAGTAAGTAGAGAGAAAAGTAAACAAAATTACGCTATATTAATATTTTAAGAGTCTCATGCTCTACCGACTGAGCTAGCCGGGCCTAGTGGTTAGAACGCGTGAATCTTAACTGACGATCGTGGGTTCAAACCCGGGCAAGCACCACTGAATTTTCATGTGCTTAATTTGTGATTATGATTCATCTCGTGCTTTACGGTGAAGGAAAACATCGTGAGGAAACCTGCATGTGTCTAATTTCACTGAAATTCTGCCATATGTGAATTCTACCAACCCACATTGGAGCAGCGTGGTGGAATAAGCTCCAAACCTTCTCCTCAAAAAGAGGAGAGGAGGCCTTTAGCCCAGCAGTGGGACATTAACAGGCTGTTACTGTTACTGTTACTAATATTTTAAATTGAATTTTATTACGACACATATACATGTGTAAATTTTGTTATTATGCGTCATTTGCAATTCGTGTTAGATAGATATTAGCGTTTTTTTTTAAGATATAAGAGATGAAAAAACTTATCTCATATACATACATAAACACAAGGAAATACTACGTTGTTAAAAAAAAACAAATCTTTTAATATACTCGTACATTCTAATTTATAGTTCGAAATGTTATAAGTTTTCTTGCATATCAAACAATTACGGCTTTTTATTGATCGGTGCATTTCAAAGCATTGTTGGGCTCGGGTCTGGCATGTTTTGGAGCGAAAAATAAGAAAAAAAAATACAATAAATGGTGACATTTCATATGCGGTAAAATAAGCGACGCGGCAAAAGAAATTCTTATACATTTTTTTCTCATGTTCGCCATTCATGGGGCGGATAATCAGAGAACAGCGAATATACAAATAAGAACAAAAACAAACTTCATTAAAAAAACATTAAAGGCTCGATTTTAACAAGTCTATTTCCAATGCAATTTTGTGAGAAACTAATCAAATAAATATATATCTTTGGAAAAAAAACTCAATATTTACAAAAATCTTATTGTTTTAGAGAGCACAGAATTTTAGAATATTTGTTCAAAGGTAAATATGCTATAGCTTATTCTAACCACAGGTAGATTGAGATAAATTAACAACATTAACATTGAATTGACGTAATATGATCGGTCGAGATCTTAAATAATCTATGGTATTCATTAATTATGAATTCGAGAAAAAGAATTGCCTTTTAATTGACGGCAAAGCTATTATCAGAACTTTTGAAGAAAATTAAAGCGGATATTAAGTAGTTAAGGAAAATATTATTTAAGAGTTGTATTATAAATATTTATAGCTATATATTAATTAGGAACTAGTCGAGATGGCCCAGAGGCTAGAACGCGTGAATCTTAACCGACGATTGCGGTTTTACACCCAGGCAAGCACCACTGAATTTTATTTACTAATTTGTGTTCATAATTCTTCTCGTGCTTGGTGCTGAAGGCAAACATCGTATGTAAGCCTCTATGTGTCATTTCACTGAAATTCTGTCTCATGCTTGATTGATTGATTCACCAACCTGCATTGAAGCAGCATGGTAGAATGAGCTCACCTCTTCGAACGGGAGAGGAGGCTTTTGCTTAGCAATGGGACTATTACTTTTCTGTTTTTAATCAAGAACTGTTTATAGTGCGTAACAAAGCAGAGCTATTAGAAAATAGCATGGCACAACAAAACCTAAGATTTGTTTCTTACAGAACATTATTTTTAAAACTAGACCTTATAAACATCCCAAGTGAATAATGAGCAGGCAAATTAAAATAACATTAAAAGAAATTGGTATGTCATGTAAGTATCGTGTATATAATATCGTGTCATGACTGCTACTTTATGTCACTTTTGCTCTATTCTCTGTTCTGAGTGAATAATCCTCAAACAAATTTTCAAACACATGAAAAAAAATTGTTTCTGTTCCTTTTCAGTGTTCCTTTTCATAAATGAAAATTTATTCTTAGAACATTTGTTTTCTGTAATCTATCATAAATGATTCACTGTTTAGTTTTATTGTTTTCCACGTGAAATATAAGTGTTTATTTTAATTTTGTATGTAATGAGTATCTTATTTAGATATTATTTATCTATATTTAGATATGAAAATAACTTTTTTTTGTTAAACTTCATAATGATTTTTTTTCTAAGCGTTGTATGATTAATGAAAAGTTATTTTATATGTTATGTTATTCTGTAGTTCAAATTCAGTTTAATTAGTTCTGCAGATTTGTGGGATCAAACTTACCACAGAACACGTACATAAGATCTCATTGAATGATAGACAACATTGATTTTAAGAATAATTACAGCACGCAAAGAATAATGGCAATGTTCTAAGTATAACATTTAACAAATAATCGCGTAACGTGTGACGTAATGATTTTTAGCTTCTTGAAATCACGGAAAGTACTTCCAAGGTAAAAAAATACCATTTTCGAATTAATAAGCGAAAAACCACTCACCTGATTGACTTAAAATTTATCACAGTTACTCCTTCCCCGACGTAGACGGAATTAAGAACGGATTTTACGCAAATCCTATCCAAAAACATATTTTTCTTCTTACTACAAATTAAAAAATCGGTCAATGTCACTTTTTCAACGTGACTACCCGTAAATAAAAAATAAAAAATCACGTCTTCTAAATACTCATTTCTATTTATTTAAAAAGATCTGAACGCTCTCAAGATGACAGACATTTTGCACACAAAATTTTGTTTATACAGTCATATCTTTTAAATACAAATCGTCAAAAATATATCAGCGTAGTTTTCTAAGAAAATACGAATATATTTATTTGTAATATCAGTTTAATCTCAAAGAGTTTTAGTTAACAGGTAATGGAGGGATTATTACTGCTGAGTATTATAATATAAGTGTTTATCTCTGGGACAAGGGACTTTATTTTGTTACAGATAATGTTTCTGAATTTATTATAAGTAAATGTAGATTTTGTATACTGTAAATACACAGTTTTTCCTAGAGAAGCAAAAAGGCCAGTGGGCAGATCACCCGCCCGACGGTCAGACGATTTTAGGAAAATGGCGGGTGCTCAATGGCGCATCCATTACTAGCACAGGATCAGGAGAATTGGCGCGCCTGTGACGAGGCCTATGTCATAGCAGTGGAATAATGTGGGCTGAATATGATGATGATGATACTGTAAATTGCGATTTATATTATTCATTATCTGTCTATCTGACTATCTGAACGCAATAAACTCAAAAATTACATAATTTTAGATCGAGTGATTCATGATGAAGGTTTAGGTGTATAATTCATTAATATAATGTTAAATTGGCCGAAATATAATAATGATTCTTGAGCAGTACCTGGTACCTTGGTATTGTTGTGTTCCGGCTTGAAGGGTGAGTGAGAGTGTAATTAGATGCACAATAACAATACATCTTATAAAATATAATAACATAACATCTTAGTTCCCAAGTTTGGTGGCGCATTGGGGATGTAAGTTATGGTTAACATTTCTTACAATACCAATGTCTATGGGCGTTGGTTCGCCTTCCTACTCTATAAAAAAAATCCGCCGCGTAAACCAATAGAATTATGAATTAATGATACAACGTTTTATGTAGACATTTATTAGTCGTACAAAGTAGGAATGGTTAGCTAGTATATATTATATTCGGACTTTAACTACGACCTATTTTAGTATTATGTTTCCTTGGAGTTGCATCATTTGGTCATCCAACACAATCGGTGTCTGCTATTGTATAAATACATCGTCTAGCAAAACACATTTGAGAACCGAACATGAGAACGAACATTTTACGTGCATCGCATATTTAATCGAGCTACGAATAATCAACGATATTTGAATACATAAAAATGATTATAAATGTGAATACTTTGAATATATACGTCGGCGTAATCCTTTATTCACATATTCATAGCAATTTCAATGCTTCTGCTACAATTTAATCTCGACCAAATGTTACGCGTTTATCAATCATAACTTTTGCTGTTTAATTCTGAAACGCTTTCAATATCCGCTATCGAACTGTAGAGCAATAATTTATACAATCGATATATATGTTTATATTTTATTATATATATTTACGCGTGTTAAGGTTTTATATATTTTCTTATTTATTGATTAAATTAAACTATAATTAATGTAATTTAATTTGGTCTATTACATTAAGATATTTTTTGAAAGGATCAAGAAATAACAAATTATAAAAACCAAAAACCCAATACAGTTTTAGTTTTTTAGCATTTTCTTAAATATCCTACAATAAAAATGATAAATATTAAAGAAATAATATTGACTGCCATAATTTATTATAATATCAACACATAAAATCATCTGTATTATACCACTAAATTTAAATGATTGCCTTAATATTTATAAAAAGATCAGACGAAGTGTAAGTTTTAAATTATAAGTGTAATGAATTTCAAACGATTTAAATTTCACCAAAATATCACATCTGGCACACATTCAAATATCACTTATTTGGAAGTGATAAAACTTTTATTCCTTCAAGTTGCTCGTCCACAAAACGTAGTGTCAATATATTTTCATTTTACCTTATAAGTGCCTATTTAATTTTTTTATAGCAAAATAATAGATAAAATATTCGTTTCTAAAGCAAAATAATATTTTTGTTACGAAGTGCACCATTAGTTCAAACAAATACACAAACTAAGGACATAAATCTTAATAAATAAAAATGAATATCACTTTGGTAAGTTGTACTACACAAGCCCGCAAAGCTTCTTCCCTAAAAAAATATTTTTTTCTTTGTATGTTTGTGTTTTATTATAAACGTTTTATTTAGACATTCTACTCGTGCGAAGACGGTAGCTAGATGCCAATAAAATAAATTATAATAATAGTAAAATAACCTAATTCTGGCTCGTTGTAATTTTTTAATAAGAAAATTTTTCGATATTTGCTATTTTAATTCGCCATGCAGCTAATAGTTGCGCAAGCAGGTGTACTCTGGATGATACTGACACATACAAATACGAAGCGTGTTTATTTAAAAAAAGTCATAGATACCGCAAGCAAAGACAAAATCGTAAACACTCAAAATCGCATAAATAACGCTTTGTTTGCACAAACTAAACTGTGTTATAAATTATACCGTGTTAACGGGCTATAACATCAGCTCTTTTGAAGTATAATGACGCATATCTTTGTCGACTACGTCGTTTCTCTGCAATCATTCATTTTTTTCTTTATCTTTATGTAGTAAGAAACAGTCGTTTCTGCTTGTTATTTTAATTCTAAACTGTAGAAATTTGGTTTTTACCAAAAATGTGCCTTGTAAGGCTACAAAGATCCCGAGGTCCTTGACTCAAACCACTGTAGTGAACCAGTAGACAGTTATTGGTTCTCTCTGTCGGGAAATTCTCAACAGCACCCCCAAGTTTTAAAGTTAAGTTAAGAAGATTGAATGTAGTATTAACACACTTCTACCTCGGAAAGCACGGTCACTGGTCTTATTGGATTAAATTGAGGGAATAGAAGGTGCATCTGTGCTTTGTACATACTTGAGCACTATAATATTTTCTCCTGAATTATCTATTGTTATCAGTCAAAACATTCATATAACTAAACATAAATTTTTAGCTTATGTAGTTGAGACGAGTGCTTAAATATTATTTATATTAATTAAACACTTTCTGTTATTTGTTTGTACATCTTTCACGCCTCAATAGATCAACTGGTAGCCAGCAAAGCTATATTTTTTTTAATTTTTGACATCGTTGAGATAACATACTGAGCTATACACTTGAAGGAAGTCGCAAAAAAAGCTTGTTAATATTATTAATACATTCATATGTCGTGAATGCTAAAGGCAAATAATACACAAATATTGATTATCTACCTACTTAACATCAGTTAAATATATCTTACATAGATTTTAATCTCTTATCAATTTCCGTTGATAGCAGAATAGTCATTCATGTTTTTAAAGATTTATCTCATTTAATAAAAATATACGTATACTATATTTTACGAGAAATTTGCTATCTAGTATTTGAATATTATATATATTAATATATGAAGGTAAGACTTCGTATCCGTTTTTAAGGAGACTGCGAACACGAAATAGTGTTAGATTTCGCATAATTAAAGTTTTTTTTTTATATAAAAGGAGTACTGAAAAGTAAAATTGATGGTTAAATAAAATAAAACATTTTCTTTTTATAGAATAGATGTAAGAAATGTTAACCATCGCTTACATCGCCAATGCGTCACCAACTTTGGGAACTAAGATTATATTATATAACTATATTATCTAGAAAAAGACATATAAAAGATTTATTCTTACTTTGGTTGAAATATATTTATTTGTATAAATACGTAAGATTTAAATTCATTTCATGACATTTTTATTCCGGTCACAAAACTTAAATGTCAAATAACTTAAAAGTCATCACTTTTACTGTTTTAATATGTTTTACTGTCTTTAAGCTTCACTGAAAAGCTGATTGTACACTGAAAAATCGTAGCGAATTGATCAATCCTTGGCTATCATTACAGTAAATTGCTCGGTAGTAGCGGCGAACGGGTCGGGCACTAGCCCCTTGCAAGATTTGAAGGTTTTGGAAGAACTCAGGGCCTCAATTGTCTTGTCAGTCGTCGTAATGATAAACGCCAAGTTGGCGGGAATTGAGGAGCGCCTCCGCCCTGCGAAGATACACCGTCCCCCGCTAGCCGCAGACATAAGGCGGGATGCGATGCAGGAAACTGCACCTACGTATGCGCAGGCCACCCGCCCGGTCCCACCGAAAAATGCTGCAGCCGTAGCCAAGTGCGTTCATCCGTCCGCTCCATCCAAGCCAGCTGCCTCAGTCGCACCGGCAACACCGATAGCTGTCCTATCGAATATCCCAACCACGCCAGAGTTTCAACCACGGGAGGCCCAAGAGACGTCTTGGTCTACCGTGGTAAAGAGAGAGGAAAGAAGGGGAAGAAAGCTTCCCCGCCAGCCGAAATCTCTGCTCCAGTTATCTCAGCGGTGACAAAGACACAAGCGGACAAGCCAAAGCTGGCCGCCCCTCGAACCGCTGCAGTTAATGTCACGCTGCAACCGGAGGCGGAGAAGAAGGGCGTAACATACGCGCAGGTCCTGGAGCGAGCCGAAGAGGGCATATAGCTCCAAGACCTCGGGATCTGTAGCAAACTTAAGGTCCGTCGCTTGGCAACAGGGGCCAGAGTGTTGGAGTTACCATAAGCATAGTCGGAGCAGGCGGAGAAGCTTGCGGAGAAGCTTCGTACTGTGCTTGACGGGGTGGCCAACGTTGTCCGGCCCATAAAAAGAGTTGACTTGAAGGTGACGGGGATCGACGACTCAGTCACTCCAGAGAAGCTGGTTGCGGCAGTCGCACGTGCAGGGGACTGCACGCCTGAGGCAGTCAAGTATGGAGCGTTGCAGCGTGGACCCCCCGGATGGTCCGCGTCACCTGTCCCATTACGGTGGCGAAGAATCTGTCCGACGCCGGTCGTCTTCTGGTAGGGTGGAGCTCAGCCAAAGTGTACGTCCTGGAACAGCGCCCTCTGCGCTGTTACAAATGCATGGGCGTTGGACACACAAAGATGCTCTGCCCATCCAAGGCGGAACGAGGTGGGCTTTGCTTCAGGTGTGGTGTCGAGGGCCACAAGTCTTTGACCTGCACTGGAAAGCTGCACTGTGAAGTATGTGTGGACGCTGGAAGACCCTCTGGGCACGTGATGGGCTCGGGAGAGTGTAACCCTCCCTTCACAAAAGGAAATATGGTATTAGACATTCACACCATCACCAACGTCGGACAGCGCCAGGTCGAAGAGGAAGCAGCCATGTCAACATGAGCGACAAACTCGGCTTTCTCCAGACGAACGTCAACCACTGCGCCGGGGCTCAGGACCTGCTACTGCAGTCCATGGCGGATTGGCAAATCGACCTGGCTGTGGCCTGCGAGCCCTATTTCGTCCCTCCGTTATCTCACTGGCTAGGGAACTTGGACGGCACCGTGGCAGTCCTCACTCGGAGCGGTATGGGTCCTTCCCTCTCACTCATTGAGAGGGGCTCGGGCTACGTAGTGTCGGGATGGGGAGAGTACTTAGTAGTAGGAAAGTCCTCCGACCGCGGCTTGGCGGAGTTCGAGAGCTACCTCGGTTCTGCCAGAGCTGCGGTGTCCAGGCAGTCGCCGAAATCGATAGTGGTTCTCGGTGACTTCAACGCGAAATCACGTGCCTGGGGAAACCCGCGAGGGAAGGCTGTCCAGGTGTGGGCCCTACTCTCCAGCCTGTTCCTACTTAACAAAGGGCAGGTGCACACCTGCTTGAGGCAGCAGGGAGGGTCCGTGGTGGACTTATCGTTCGCTACGCCTGTCACGGCGCGCAGAGTGAGAAATTGGAGAGTGGAGGAGGAGGTGGAGACTCCGTCGGATCATAGATACATCCGATTTGAGATCACCACCTCTTGCAGGCCAGCGGAAACTCTAAGGGTGCCAACCACGCTTCCCCCAGGTGGTCCCTTGAGAGGTGCTCCTTCTGCGAAAATGTCATGTCGCAGAAGGAGGCAGCGGAGCGGGAGCGTGAGGAGAGGGCCTCCGCTGACTCGCTTCGCCGAAGAAGACCGGGGAGAAGGCGTCGGCGCTATGCGCATCTTCTCCTTTTGCCCTAAGTGTTGCCGGGGTTAGGGGGTCTTTGTACCCTGAGAACCCCCTAGGATTTGGAGGCCTGCAGAGGCGGGCCAACCTTCGGGGCGTTATGGTAGTATGCGCAAGCGATCCCGTGACGCCCCTCGAAAAGGCGGTGTGGGTACCGCTGGTTTTTTAGTGGGTATTCCGGCGCATACTCGGCGCCGGCGAGTCCCACATAGTTCAAGTCGGGGAAACGCGTAAACGCCTTTTTCCAGCGATTAAAAAAAAGAGCTATTTTACGACTTACGGTGGACTAAATTTGACTTTCTAACAGTTTTTTTTTATTTATTTAAAATTTTCTAGCGAAAAAATAATAATTACACTGTGAAAATTTTATTTAACAATTGTCTTTAACATTTTAATAAGTTACCGAATGATATTAAAAGTTTTTAATTTATGAATAAGAGTTGGTTAATACACGCTTGTTATATAATTTAAAGGAATTTTGAGGCTTAAAAAAAGACAACTGTTTTTTTTTATCGACAGCAACAATCGAGAATCCAAATTATTGCGTATTTTAGATAAAAGTAGTTAATTAAGTTTGACGTAATATGTAATTTTTTATTCAGATTTGTTAATATTTTACTATTTAATGCTAATATCCTTTGACATATATATTTTTTTTATAGAATAGGAAGGTGGACGAGAATATGGGCCACCTGATGGTTAGTGGTCACCAAACGCCCTTAGACATTGGCATTGTAAGAAATGTCAACCATCGCTTATAGCCAATGCGCTACCAACCTTGGGAACTAAGATTTTATGTCCCTTGTGCCTGTAATTACACTGGCTCACTCACCCTTCAAACCGGAACACAACAATATTAAGTATTGCTGTTTTGCGGTAGAATATCTGATGAGTGGGTGGTACCTAACCAGACGAGCTTGCACAAGGCCCTACCACCAGTTATAAAGTAAAAGTTATATTAAAGCAACACAGATAGGCAACAACCTTAAAATCTGATTAAAAGACAGACTCAGTAAAAGTGCGTAATCGCGTGCTCCAGGACTTAATTTTAATAATTTTTCGTTTTAATATTTTCAATTTAAAATTTTAATTATAATTTAATTACTTTATGAGCAAATTGAACCTGTAGCATTATTACGATTTTCTTTGTTTATATTTTACTAGATTCCCCCCCACCTTTCAATGGGGGGAGGCGAATGTTAGGTACCATATGTCATTTTTTATACCCCTGACAACGGGTATGCACAATTTAATGATGATCAGTTGAGTAGTTAAGACGTGAAAGCGTAACTGACAAACACTTAAACAAACCCATTTTCCTATTCAATTTTGGTTTTTATGTTTTATTTTTTCATATAACATTTACCTGGTGGTACGGTTTTGTGGAGGCCCGTCTGGGTGAGTACCACCCACTCATCAGATATTCTGCAGCAAAGCAGCAATACTTAGTATTGTTGCATTTCGGTTTGAAAGGTGAGTCAATGTAACTACAGGCCCGAGGGACGTAACATCTCAGTTCCCAAGGTTGGTGGCACATTGGCGAGGTAAAGAATGGTTATTATTTCTAACCTCGCCAATGTCTGTGGGCGGTGGTATCACTTACCATCAGGTGGCTCATTTGCTCGTCCACCTGCCTATAACATAAAAAAGACATAATAGTATTTACAATAACAACAATTTACAATATGCCTAGATTTATTACAAGCTAATGGCCATTTTACGGTGACATATTATATAAAATGTAAGGTTATGCATTTTATGTATTTATGATTGAATTTATAAAAATATGTATAAACCCTGCAATTTAAAAATACAGTCTACTTGATACCTCGGTAATATTTTTACCTATACCAGGGAATGGAGCAGGACAGGTCGTGATGCAATGACGGCGAACCTTCAATAGCGAAGGGGCACAAAAAGAATATTTTTAGAAAGTTATAATCTAACTTTATTTGTTAGTATGTTCGAGTCAAATTTTGCAACTAAATTTTAAACCATTTCCCCCAGCTGATTGAGTTGTTGCAAGTTTTTGCTGAGTTATGCAATCTAGTATACAACATTTTATTCGTTTCAGAACAATCAACGCATTCTAATATTCAAAAATCATATTATAAGATATCATTAAATTAAAAAAAAAAAACATTAGTAAAATCACTGTAATTTTATTATTATAGAAATGCAGAACTGGAATTCCTAATTTTTTTTTTTTTTATTGTTATCTTGATGGGCCGGTTGGCGTGGTTGGTAGATACCTGACTTACATGCTGAAGGTTGTGGCTTCGATTCCCACCCAGGACAAACATTTGTGTACATGAACATATTTGTTTTTCCTGAGTCTGGGTGTAATTATCTACATAAATATGTATATACAAAAGAAAATGGTGTGTATGTAGTATATCAGTTGTCTGATTTCCATGGTTTAGTCTGTTTAGTTTGTGATCAGATGGCCGTGTGTGAATAATGTCCCAGGGTATTATTATTATTAACTAGCTACGTTCACACAGGTATAATAAGAGTCTACAAAAAACGTTTATATTAAAAGACAGACATATAAAAAAACTTGTTTTTTGAGCCAGAAACCTTCGCGGATGTACGGAGAACAACACACCAAAGTTTTATCACAATCGGATGAAAAGATTAGGAACGCATAGACAACCATTCTTTTTCATTTATACAGATTATGAAAAAATCGTTATACTGATATGGCTAAAATATTTTGCTAAAATATATAATAAAATATATTGTCTGTTTTTATAAAGTGACATTTTCAGTTTTAATGTTTTTATATTTTATTTTTTGCCCATGATGTGCACGCAATTATATTCTATTATAAAACTATGTATATTTTTGTAGTAACGGTGTTCATTTCTATATGGATATATCTTATCTCGTACTTTAAAGACTAATTAGACTTTACATACAATTTAATCTTAAAACTGCTTATTAAAATTACTTTAATATTAAACAAATAAATTAAATAATATATTTTTCATTATTATCAAGTTTTTGATACAGAAAAAACAAATGTGCAAATTAATCCAATTTTGTGATCCCTTCCCGCAAATTTGGATGCAGTCATATTTTTTATCACATAAAACATTTTTGTTTACTTATTGGAAAAAAGTAATCAATATCTGCTTCGACTTTTATATCCAAAAAAGAAGATACGATGAATCAACCGTTTCTTCCCGCGTCTCGTTAACCTCAATAATAAATATTTGTTTGTTTTCACTCGTATACATTTAATTATTTCTCTTAAATACAAACAAATTGTCCTTGAATAATATTTTTTATACAAATACACAACTTCAAAACTTTGATTCAGGTAATAAATTAAATCAAATGAATTCGAAATGCTCCTTAGTATTAGTAGTTCGCTATCCAAGCAGATCTATGCTATAACATCTTATTTACTTATTTCTTCATTCTTTATTGCACGTAATTTACAAATATTACATAAAAGAACAGGTAGTACATAAAGTATGCTATTGCATACTTTACTTGCATCAGATACTTACTATCATACATAGAAACTTAATAAAAATCTATCTTGTGAATGATATAAAATATATCTTGCGAATGATGATGAGATATAAAAAATTAAAAAAAAATCCTGCTGAGTTTCTTTCGTCGGTTCTTCTCAGGTCTGAAATATTTATTTCCGAACCGGTGGTAGATTTATGAGAATCAATAAGCAAGTGTAACGCTTCTATATTGAATAAAGATTTTGATTTGGATTTATAGTAAGTAACAGCCTGTAAATGTCCCACTGCTGGGCTAAGATTACAAAAAAAGAATAATAGAAATGCCCGTTTTTAAGAAATTAGCAATATTCCTATTTACCCCTCCAATTAAGGGTACAGCTTGTGTAAGGAGTGAGAACAACAAAAGACCAACTCTTACAAAGGCGACCTGTAAACCATTGCGCTTTTGATGCTTAAATATATATGTACATATAATTCCTTAGTATTATAAGAATCTCCTATTTCCATTTTAAGTTGAAACACCAAGCGCTCGTCGAGCGCTACCACGAGTCAAAGCCGCAATCACATTTGTATGGTAGCGAACTTCACAGTTGCACTTGAGATTTGCTTAACGCAATTGTATTGAATTTGCAGTAAGACAATTGTTAAGTGAACTCCGTCTAGTAAGTTATAGTTTGAAATGGTAGTTTCAGGTCAGGTTTCAGGTTCGCCTACCTATTCTATATAAAAAAGACTTTGTCGTAAGATGAAATAAAATTATAATTATCAAGAACTTCTAATGTGCCATGAAAAATAATTTGATGATTGGAAGAATGCAATCTCCTTTGTAATAATACCAAATAACTAACATCGCTTTGTTTTAGTATTATAATACAGTTTTTTTGCAAGTATAGTTGTATTACAGCTGTACTAAATATAGTTGAGCTATTTCTCGATGTATGAGTGAAGTGCTCCTTGAATTGACTCGCATTTATTCTTTATAGCAGATATCAAAATTCGTGCTCCAATAAATTTTTACACATCGATATGTTTATAGATTACAAAAGTGTTTTTCTTGGAAGACCTAGTATTTCGATTGCCTTAATAAAAATTCCTTGAGTTCACCGAATAACACATAATGACTAAAATATTTACTATGTTATATAATATAAATATTTTACGATAATTTTATATTAGATTTTCAATAACTACTCATGACTACTGTCACGTTTCTTCTTATATTATTCGTGAAACGCTGAAAACTGCAGGGCTGTTCTCGATTTCGAACAAACTCGAGAATCAAAGCAGAAATAGGTCGTGAAATGTCAGTAAGTGGTAGACGATATTGACCATAATAATTATGACATTTCAAGAATACACGCGTCAAAATAGTGTAATATACAAGTCAACATTTCACGGGATAGTTATAAAGTGAGTACTTAAGGATCAGTACTCGTAATTTACGTTAATAAGCTATTTTACTGCGTGTATTTTTAAAGTTGTATATTTATTAAGGTTGATGGCGCATATCACTTCTGGGTGTTTCACAATCTTTTTCTACAACTCGAGCTCTACAACTCGAGATCTTCTTCCTGCCCTTATCCCACTGCGTGGGGTCGGCACAACATGTTTTTTCCTTCCACTTCTCTCTGTCACTCGTCATCTCAGCACTTACCACTTTCATACACATATCCTTTCTCACGCAATCCATACACATTTTCTTCGGCTTCCCTCGTCCCCTATATCCATCAACATTTATACTCATCGTCCTTTTGGTAACATGTCTTTTATCCATCTTCATCACATGCATAAACACAAAAATCATTTATACGTAACAACGTGTGCAATTTCAATTTAGTCTTATACTCAGAAACTGTTGAATAAAAAATATTTTAATTTTGATTTATTTCATAATATTTATAGGTAGATAGGTTCGAAAGTGTAATATTATCAGAAATAATCTGCCTCAATGTAATCCATCAAAATATTATTATAATCTATAACTCATACATTATGAGGTACAGTTTACAAACAAACTTATCTCAATAATTATTTACGTAATCAAATATGCAAAGCTAGTACTTTTTTACTTGCTTTCTACTTGTCAATTTAGTAACTATCGGTCGTAGCGTATGTGCATACAATATTTATCATATAACGATCGAAAATCTTTAATAACTCTATGAAAAATTGTGGTAGCAATGAACTACGTTCGAGACTGTTAATACTCATAACCCGAGGGGACGGCTCTGATACGACTGGAGCAATATCAGGCTTACGACCAACAATTTTAAGTGTTTTCCGTGGCAATGGTGTATAATACTGCCAATTTGCAAACTCAGGACTATTGCTGACAATTCCTTGATAGAAGCACTCAGTTAGGTTTTATTTACCTAATCTGGGGTTTGAACTCGGAACCTCAGAATTTGCAGCTTTATATGTTAGCCACTAACTAACGAGGCAGTTACCAAATACGTTACTTTATACTTTATTGTACAACACAAAGAGGAAAAAAAACCATGGATACAGCCTCAATAAAAGTAGCATACTATTTTGGCGACCTTATCGCTACATAGCGATCTCTTCCAGGCCACCAATGGTGTAAGGAATAACTCATGGGATACCGTAGGTGGGGTTGTAATATTAAATTAAACAACATAAATTTATAACTAAAACAAACTAATAAATAAATGTCAATATAAAATACACATATAATATAAATACATACAATATACAACAAATACAATATTAAAAACGATAAGTCCTCAAACAAAACGTGAAAAGAAAAAAAAAAGATAAAAACAAATAATAAGATAACATCCTAAGGTTTACACATACTTGGCGGTTTTCACTTGAATTCTAATCTTCTGTTTCTATATTCTTACCATTTTTTTCTTTAAAAATATATGCTACCGATATTTTCTTAACTTTATCAGCTTAATGACGAACAAGACAAGATGACATTAATCAACAGTGACAATGTTGACAAATGACAATTAGACTTATAAGGAATTGTGTTCCATAATAGCTCGTCACATTATAATAGGATAGATATGTCATTCTTGATTTATGAGGATAATATTATCAAAGTAACGAAGTAATATCTTTTAATAGCTTATGTGTCCATTATTTCTTTATTGAAATCATTTGACTGTCGATCCCAACTAATCACAGTAATTTATTACATTAACATAAATGTATGTTCTGGTCTAAATATTTGTATAAACGATTTTGTTAGTGTGTATGTGATAGTGTGACTACGGCCTCGTTGGTTTAATATCCAACTTTTATCCATAGGAGAGTTTCACAGAGCCACGAGCGGTACACAGTATAGAATGCGGATGCATTATATCGACACAACCCCGCAGATTTTCGACCAGACGGGTCCCCTTCTCTTTCGACTCTTAAGGGGCTCAGATTAAGGGGCTGAAGGATTTTCTTGCATGAAAAGGGGCTTATAACGTTTTAGATCTCAAGGTCTTGGAAACTAGAAAGGTCAGGATTAATGCACATAAAGCCGTACGTACGGCCCTAAACCTGAGTTCTAAGTCTGTGTCGGATTTTTGTCATCATCAAATTATGGTGAAGTATTAGAGAAAGCCTTTGTGTTTATATACACACTTATACAGTACATCATTCGCACATCTTACGACACTTAAAAATGATCACCAAAACCAACATTAGTGAGAAAGACATCACTATGACAGTATTTACATATACAAAAAAAAAAAACATTAAGGAATGAAGGCATCGTTGATTTGATGACGTTTGCTTCAAAATTGATTTAAATATCGTATTTAAATATAAGCAATATTAACAATTACAAACAAATAATAAATTTTAACTAACATATTGTTGTGTATACTATATATTTATTTATTACGTATAAAAACCATTACAAAAACTCTTCCGTTTGTATGTAGACGCTATTTACTCCGGGAGACCTTGTTTAACCGATGCCCAGTAAGCGACCGGATGCTCATGACGCAGAAATTTACAAGCACAGATATAAATAAATTAACATGAAGACGTGTTTATTTTTCAAACTAATTAAATAGTTTTTAATTAATCGATATTTGTTTTCTTATTTGAAATAGAGCTTCTATTGATATCATTTACGACGTAACGAACGCTATTAAAATTCCGCTTTTAAACCAATTAGCTAATGGTAAACAGGCGTTATAAATATGATAGTCTGAGCTAAAATAACCCTGCAGAGCTATTCCATAAAAATTCACTTCGTATCTCATATTTAAATGTTGAATTCTGACTTACGGAGATATGCTATTTTAATTCGTGTATTATAATAATATCCTGGGACATTTTTCACACACGGCCATCTGATCCCAAATTAAGCTTGTACAAAGCTTGTGCTATGGAAACCAGACAACTGATATACTACATATACTACTTTTCTTTTGTAAATACATACTTATATAGATAATTACACCCAGGCTTAGGACAAACAGACATGTTCATGCACACAAATGTCTGCCCTGGGTGGGAATCAAAACCACAACCTTCGGCGTGAAAAGGCAAGTATCTACCAACCACGCCAACCGGCTACCTGCTATTATATAAATGTTATAATTATTAAAGTAAATATTTACTTGGTGGTAGGGCTTTTTGCATGCTCGTTGACCCTATAATAAATTAAAGGTATTAAGGTTTACCTCATAATAAATTAAAGGCTTAAGTTACATTTTTTTTAGTAAAGCAAAAAATATATATTTATATTCAACATTTACAAATAATCTTTTTTATAAATAAAGATACAAAATAGGTAGACAAACGGGTAAATGGGCCACCTGGTGATGAGTGGTGACCACCGCTAAACACTGGCGCTGTAAATTATTATATATAATATTCAACTTTCCTTACACTGCCAATACGCCACCAACCTTGAAAACTAAGATGGTATGTTATCTTGTGCCTGTATAACTACTGGTGCAGAAGTCCACTGGGTCACTCTCCCTTCAAACTGGAAAAATATATCAGTACTAAAATTGCTTTTTGCTGGTAGAAAAGATCTGATGCACTCATCAGATGTAGCGTGGTACCCAGATAAGACACCACAAAATTATAACGATATAAAAAAATGAAGCAAAGAATTACTGTACGAATTGAAATATTTAATAAAAATCAATGTATAACTCGAAAGTATGTATGTACATGCACACTCGTTATATGTGACTGCAATCCAAAACGGGCAAAGAGATCAGCCGAAGGATTAACGGCTTTACGTGTTAAGTGTACCAATGTCAACTTCCAAATTACAGACTGCTTTAAGGATTCCTTAATTTGGAATTCATGATAGAAAAACCCATTGATATGCCCTGACCTCGTATATGAAAACTCAAGAATTGCAGCCGTTTTATTGTAGTTAGTTACAACACGAATTAGACAGGTATTTTACATTTAACATATAAAAGTACTGATAACCTACTCTAAATGAAACCTCTATGCAACGACTTTAAAAAAGATATTTATTTAAACCATTTAAGCTTGTGACCGATTTCAGTTCACTCGTTTGTATCACGATTGTCAACGCACTTAAGATAAGTTGTGATATTAGCTTATCTTTTGATTTGTATACTTTAAAATATAATAAAGGTGCATGTTGACTGAAAAACACCGAACGTCATTTCAAAAGGAAATATTTTTTACCGATTTCATAAAAGACGAAAGAGGTTTTGTGTATATGTGTGCGTATGCTTCAATCATATAAAAATCAAATAATTTAATTTGATAACATGGTACGATAAAAGTAGGTCTTAATTTATTTCAAAGAAAAATTCAATAGATAAATGCTACGACGCAAATGCACTCTTCATCTGTAAAGTCGAAATAACTCCAACCAGAGAGATCACGCCATAATAATGTCCTTAAAGAGTACATTGTAGTTGGTGCAGTTAAAAACCGAGACGTGATTAATCTTACCACAAATAAACCCTAATGGGCTCGAGGGCTGTCACATATTATAAACAATGTAAAAAAACCGTTGAAGTATGAGTCTCGCGTTGAGCAAGCTTTGTTAATAGAAAGTAAGAGGAGAAAATTACAACTGTCAAATTGGAATCCTTACTAATGTTATAAATTGGAAAGTTTTTTGTTTGTTTTCACGTCTTTACTACTCGAACGATAATTATTGTTTCGTTATTAGGATATTCGTTTTGTCATTGAATGTACGAAAATCGAAAAATGAATAATAATAAAATTACTTCTTTCTAATTCACAAGTAACGGAGCGAAATAATACGACGAAATTAAAACAAGGCGCGGACGCAAAAACCAGTAAGATCTGATTTTTATTAAACAAAAATTCAAGTGACTGTTATATAAATGTTGCCTGATTATTATGATTATTTTTACGATTTTTTTGCATACAATTCATATTTAACAGTACATATTACGTAGTAGTAAGTACAATAGGAATGTTATGATTACCACAAAACCGTTAACCGTCAGACAAGATTACAATTCAAGTTCAAAAAATAAATATATTCACTACCTATTTATGATGTCACAAGGAACATTTTTGTCTATTTATATTATCATAAAATTATATTATATTATATATTCTACCGCCGTATATTGGATAATCGAAGCAATAGATAGACAAATCGAAAGCGCATTGGCGATGTAAGGGCTAATATTTCTAACAGTGCCCATATATATATATATGGGTGGTGATGACCACAGGATGAGCTTATGAATAAACTACAATAAACTTCATAAGCTTCTTTGAACACGATAAGTTTCTCAAGGTTGATTTGAGTGCAACGTTTTTAGTTGTAACTAACGTAATGATCACTAAAAGTAAATATACAGTAATTACAGATAACATTATTATTTTATGTGCTCATTGAAATTTCCCATACACAAAAAATCTCGAGTAACTGTTTATTACAAGATTTTAAAATAAAATTTGTCTGGTTTTTTAATTCAATGTCTGGCATTATACGCAGATAACGATTAACACTCGGCCTCAAAACAACCGTACTACGTTTTTACGAGAGAATAAGAAAATAAAACATATTTTCTAGTTATCGCTGTATACAAATTTGCATACTATTGTCAAAGATTTTTAAAACTACCTTCTCTTATACTTAAAAATTGGTAACGAAATGTGTGAGAAATCAAGATAAAGAAAATTTATCCTGAAAGAAATTTAACGCACAAAAAGTATTGACTTGATATAGAAGAACGCCATGAAAATTTTGAATAAAGATAATATAAGAAAACAACATTAAGCTCGCAAGCAATATTCTAAACCAATAAAAAACTCAATAATTCAATAATTTTACTACGACGTAAAAAACAGGTTAATGCCTTTATTGACTTCTATATCTTGCTAAATGTCGACTATATTATTAGTATTAATATACATAACAAAATGTTACTTTAACTGTATTAAAAAGTAAATATATTATCTCTGGTATCAATTGTAGACGGGCCAGTCTCATTCGGACCATCGCTGCGAATACACGACACGCTTCGCAGTCTTTTCCTTCCCGCGAAAATACGTATGTTGCGTAAATTTTAAAAAAGGAACTTTATTGTTCATTTGTTTATTTCAACAGAATTAAGTTCGGTATTGTTTTGTGAGTGCTATTTTATGAATACAACATTTTTGGTGAGTATTATTTTAAATATTCCATTTTTACACTTTTGAAATAATAAAAAATAAAATGCGAATAATTAAAACGATAGTGTACATAAATAATATATGTTTGAAATTAAAAAAAAAACACATTTTAATGAATTTCTTATATTTTTGTTATTTAAATGAACAATAGACGATCGTTTATTTTATATAAAACTAAATGACATAAATATTTATGAAAATAAGAAATTTTATATTTATAAGAAATCGAAGTTAGTATTCCAATTCCTCTTCCAAGAGAGTGTCGTCGAAAATATCAGTTTTATATATATATAATTTAAATATACAGCAAATATTTTTTAATTGGTGAATTCTACAAGTGAGTAAATAACAAGAGTAATTTTACAATTACAACGATGATTTCTTGTGGGTAGTGGAATAGTTTTTGCAACAGGACACAAGTTTTTATTATTAAATTACATATATTATTTTAACTTTTAAATTGCTTTATATTTAGAGCCTTTGTGACACTTGGTGGTAGCCCTTCTTGAATACCCTCTGGGTAATTACCACTTACTCATCACATATTCTACCGTCAAACAGCAAGACATTGTATTGCTGTGTTCTTGTTGGAAGGTTAAGTGAGCCAAGGTCGGTGGCACTTAGGTGATGTAAGGAATAGCTTATATTTCTCACGGCGCCAATGTATCTTGGAGTTGGTGATCACTTACCATCAGGTCTATTTTTCCGTCCGCCTAAGGTAGGTTTATAAAATAATTAAAGTTTAATGTCAAATGAAAATAAATAATATTTTTGGTAGATTTGCTTTATTTTCTGGGATTTATTTTAATATTAAAATAGGCTAACCACAAAATGGTTAACGCTCTGTTACAAGATTGAAAATTAATTTAATGATTCTAAGTGAAAAAACATATCTTTATTAAAAACAACGTATATTTCACTGTACAATCACAAAAAGTTAATGCGAAATTTCAGCACATTCAGTTGCAAGATTTTATCAACACTTTTTTTTTATATTCGCCGGGAAATGACTCTACTCCACCTGATGGTAAGTGGTAGTAGAGTCCAAACGCGACGACGGACAGTACAGACGGGAAAAACGTTCTGCACTAGCCGCCTTCGCCTTGCCGGCCCGCAAGATGCCTCTTCACGCCTCGTTTGAAGGAACCCGGGTTGTAAGTGGAGGGGAACACGTGAGCTGGTAAGGAATTCCATTTTTTGGAAGTGCGACAAAGAAAGGAGTTGCCAAATTTCTTTGTTCGCGATGGAATTGATGTCACAGTTAGGCGGTGACATCGAGAACCAGCTCGCGTGGACTTAAGAAGGAAGGGGGAAGCAGGAATTAGAGAGAATAATTCCTCAGAGCACTCGCCGTGATACAGTCGATAGAAAGCGCTCAGTGCTGCTATCTCACGACGCAATTGTAAAGGTTCAAGGGTGTTTGTGACCTTTACGTCGCCAATAATGCGTACGGCACGTCGCTGCAACCGATTCAAGGCCTCAAGTAGGTACTTGGCGGAGCCATCCCATAGGTGCGAGCAATATTCCACGCAAGACCGTACCTGTGTTTTGTACAGCAGGCACAGGTGTTGTGGCGTGAAAAAACGCCGCACCTTGTTCAGAACTCCGAGTTTCAATTTACCAACAGTTAAAGGTAAATGGAATAAAATCACGCTTATTGACTACAGACAGAGGAATAAAATTACCAAAGAGTATCTTATAACCTTTTTTTGAGGAGAAGGTTAGAAAAGACCTTAGCCCGGCAGTGGGACATTCACAGGCTGTTACTTTTTTACTTTTATCTTATAACCTCAGAATGGAACAATAAAATCACATTTTAATACCGACGCCTTATTAATCCGCTAATAATAACACTGTCGTAACACTGTGCTGATTAAAAGCCTAACTGTCCTAGTGCATAGAACAAATGGATCTTAGTCAAAGATTGTGGATTAAAATCCAGACAAGCATTGAGCCTTAAAGTTCATAATTTGTGATTATAATTCATCTCGTACGAAGAAAACATTGTGAGGAAAACTACATGTATTGAATTAATATTTTTTTATGTATAATTTACCAAACGACAAAAGAGCGTGTTGCAATAAGGTATGTAGCATTCTTCTTAACGGACATTAAGTTTGCTCAAATGCGTGTCATTGTAAAGTAAAAGTAATTATTTAAAAAAAACGTATTCATACGTAAGATTCATGCGCTAAAGAAACATTTTTATTTATATCATATTATAACAGCACATACAGACGAGCTGAAAATATCTAAAGACGTAAGTCACTGTTGAATTGCTGTTTTATATTATTAATCGTCTTCAATGAAATCGTAAGTCTAACTCGACCTTTGGCTTTTGATTGTTTTATCGCTGGAATTTGTTTTATATCTACGACATTAGTTTTTTTATTGCGTTCCAATTTACGCTATTCATCGATGTTATTATTTTTTTTTTTGCAATAAATTATCATTATCGCGATGATTCGTTAAATAGTAACTTATATAAATAAAATATTTAATATTTTCACTGCAGTCGGCATCTGTGGCACTGACAGATGAATAGAGAGCCAGGATAACAAAAAGAAAAACCAATCTTTTAAAATTAAATTTTAAGCTCTGTTCAGATAATTTCAAGCTTCATAGCGAGCTAAAATTTTAATGTATATTACCGTTGAAATATTCTTAAATTGATAAACAAGATCTATTTATTTTATATTCGTAACGAGATCTCGGAAGCTGAGCGTATTCCATCATTTTGCATCTTTACATTTAAAATTATTTTAAAAGAACGTGGAATGAATAAATTTCTGGATTCTTGAACTATATTATTTTAAAGTACAAGTATAGTTTCTATTAAATTATCACAAAACTTACGAATAACATTCAAGATGTAGTAAAATTGCATCGCTGGTCTCGTGGCTAGGGAGAAGGTTGCAGATCAAGAGGTCCTATATTCAAATCCCATTCGTTGCTGCACTATAATAATATGGCCTCGGCAATTAGCTTATCTCTTGAGATATGCCGCCGTTACTAGAATCGGTCAAAAGCACATTAGCATCATTAAATCTGTCCTCTTTTTCAAGATGTATGTATAAATTCCAATGGTTTTGAATTACCTTAGAGCAATATATATTTTGCCAAGCCAAAGCCGAGATGGCCCTGTGGTAAGAACGCGTGAATCTTAACCGATGATCGTGGGTTCAAACCCGGGCAAGCACCACTGAATTTTCATGTGCTTAATTTGTGATTATGATTCATCTCGTGCTTTACGGTGAAGGAAAACATCGTGAGGAAACCTGCATGTGTCTAATTTCACTGAAATTCTGCCATATGTGAATTCTACCAACCCGCATTGGAGCAGCGTGGTGGAATAAGCTCCAAACCTTCTCCTCAAAAAGAGGAGAGGAGGCCTTTAGCCCAGCAGTGGGACATTCACAGGCTGTTACGGAATATATTTTTTGTATAAATTAAAGCAATACGTATTTGTGTCAATTAAGTAGGTTGTGCGAAACACGAATACGTTTCACATAACTTTAATTTATACTTGTATCTTTCTTATATTTTCTTCTTTTTTTGAGATAATGAATTTATATCTGTCACTCTCTATTCTCCGTCTAAAAAAAATTGTTGTACTCAGTTGAGAAACTATTTAATTGTTGTCATATCAAACCAATCTTATTTAATTATTTATTAGGAAGTCAAAGATATATAATATTAAGAAATACACATACCTATTCTTATTGCGTCTAAGTTAACATTTAAATAAAAAATTTTGCTCTAATGTACGAAAAAAAAAACAAATCTTTAACTTAAATAACAAAATATATAACTGAATTTTGACATTAAGCTAAACTAAAATATATCATTATGATATTAATTATTAATAATTATTTTTGTATTACTGGTGATACCTGGTTTTATGTAAACCTGACTGGAAGTACGTAACGTGCACTAATGAATTAGTCTACCACCAATCATTAATACTTGGTATTGCTGTGTTTCTATATCATGAGTTTTTTTGAGAATTATTATAATTACAGACATAGGAAACATATAAGGAATGACTTATTCATTTGGCTTATGTATATAAAGTAGGGAAACTGGTTGTTTCTATAATGATTAATTATTTTTATTATGGGAAATTATAACAAACTATGAACTCTTATTCATAGTACAATGTAACATTGTTAAACATTAGCTTGCGTTTTCATATCTTTCAACGACTTTCTTAATCTTTAAGCTAATTAATCGACTCTTCAAGTATATAACTATAAACGAGCCTTATTTACAAACTTGATTAACATATATTTATAATTATATCAATTTAAAATGTGAAGGTCTTTTTTAAGCACCAATTATTATTAACTTCGGGCAATGTTCTTTATTAAGAGATTTAAAAAATAATTATATATTGGCGACGTAAAGGTCACAAACACCCTTGAACCTTTACAATTTCGTCACGAGATAGCAGCACTGAGCGCTTTCTATCGACTGTATCACGGCGAGTGCTCTGAGGAATTATTCTCTCTAATTCCTGCTTCCCCCAGTCAACGCGAGCTGGTTCTCAATGTCATCGCCTAACTGTGACATCAATTCCATCGCGCACAAAGAAATTTGGCAACTCCTTTCTTTGTCGCACTACCAAAAAATGGAATTCCTTACCAGCTCACGTGTTCCCCTCCTCTTACAACCCGGGTTCCTTCAAACGAGGCGTGAAGAGGCATCTTGCGGGCCAGCAAGGCGGGGACGGCTAGTACAGAACATTCTTCCCGACTGTACTGGCCGTCTTCGCGTTTGGACTCTACTACCACTTACCATCAGGTGGAGTAGAGTCATTTGCCACCCCGGCGCATATAAAAAAAAGTATTATATTTTTATATCGCTAACTAATTCCCTGGATGCATTGCAATGCCTCTATCGTTTTATTTGTAAACAATTATTTGATACGCTTTGCGCTAAAATATTCTCCGTGCTCAAATTTATACCAATTTTCATAGTGGACTAAACAAACTTCCTTGTAACTTACATATATATGCCAACTGTCATGTTAATCGGTCAAATAGCTTACAAGTCTATTTATCTCAAACAGATTTTACAAACATTCCTGTAGTAAGTAATAAAAAGTATATAAGTAAAGGCAAAGCAGTTCAGTATCTGTCTGGGCCTATTTTTTCGAGCATTATAAAGCTATGAATGGACACATCGCTTCGCTTCGAGTACTCGGATAGATGCATAATGTATACCAGCGAAATAATTATTAGTGCACTTTATACGTCACATCCGACGACCCGGGATTTACTTTGTCGTAACTACTAATGTTATTTATATTTACAAACGAATTTTAGTAACTTAATTAAAACCTTTTGCGTAACAGCATATTGCATGTGATAAAATAAATAAATGAAATAAACACTGAATTCTTAAAACTAAGACTTTATTTTGTTAAAAGATTTGTTTTTCAATTGTTATGTAAAATAATCAATAGCTAGGTCTTTTATTAAGAAGTTAAAAGGTTTAATTTAAACACTGGAATATACGTCACGATCAAATGTTGTCTGAATTAATAATTCAATCATGCCGGTCGTCCAATACGAAAAGTGGATTAGTGAATATAGTCTGAATAAACCAATAAACGTGCGGCATTTGCTCTTAAATAAAACCGTGGTTTTTAACATTATACATTATTCATACATTTAAGTATGTCACTGTAAAATTTTGAGGACCGTTATAATAACTAGACGATTATTGTCTTTTATGTTAGTGTAAGTTAGTATGTTCATAAGCTCAAATTGTTCTTACAAATATCCAGTAACACACGTTCTACCTAACATTATATATAATGTATGGTAGAACGGAAATTTTATTTGACATTGAAACCAAATCCATTTAGCACTTTCCGAGATTAGTGCGAACGTATATGCAAATAGTACATCGCTTCAATTTTTATCATGTAATATTATAAACACTATTACGTAATTTAAAAACACAAATAACATTTATTTGTTGGAATCTTAACATAATCTAAATGTTGGACGACTTTTTAATGAATCGACAAAGCGTGAATAAAGATCTATGTAAAGTTTAATTACAGATACGTAGAATACGTTTTACAATTGAAAAAATGCATCGATTTTAATTTTCCGCTGTCACGTACGACAAAGGTGATAACTGACAAAGCAAATAATCTGTCAGTTTCACAACAAAGAAAGAAAAATGAATTTAAATTTCATAGAGATCGCGTTTTACTGAAAACAATTAAGGAAAAACGCGCTGATGATTTGATTGTAAACAATCAGCATCGCTCTTAGATATTTTCACTATAAGTGTAAAATCGTCCTTGTATCTTGCTCTTACTAAAGTGTTATAATATGTTATATTTCTTGTTCCTATAATTATACTATATCATTCAATCATCAGAGCCGAACTGACCCAGAGAGTACAACGTGTTTGTTAACAGAAGATGCGACCTCAAATCCGTCTATTCACCAGAGAATATTCTTGCATTAATATTTTTATGCTCACGCTTAAGAAAAACATTTTAAGAAAGACTTACTCGCTTTGAATCGGCATCGTGGAAAGTTTTTGCTTAGGAGCAAGATACTTACCGACAATTTTTTACTATTGTTTTCACCCTGAAACAAAAACACATTAATTAAATACAAAATATCTATATTTGTTAGAAGGAGACCTGGTAAGTTGGTAATGCGTACCCAGATGCGTTTGCACGATATCTTTTCCCGCTATCTCAGTTAAAATATAAAGTTGATTTTCACTCATATCTACAAGTATACGCTGATGTAACTATTTCGTAAACACGTGACATCATTTGTGGCTTATCTCTGATATATTAAAGTGCTGTATTTGATCGATATATTTCGGGATAAAAACGTAAAGCCCTTAATGCAATTTGAAATTAGTTTTATATCAGCTTGCGATTTTGTACTTGTCGTATTTTTAACGATACGACTAAAGTCATTTATCTTTGATGATATCTATAAAAATATGACTATGCAATTTTGCTTAATGCTATAAATTGAATTTTTCCACCAACCCTGCACCAACCCGCATTGGAGCAGCGTGGTGGAATAAGCTCCAAACCTTCTCCTCAAAATGAGGAGAGGAGGCCTTTAGCCCAGCAGTGGGACATTCACAGGCTGTTTCGGATGTCACGGATTTCGGATATAAATTGAATCGATAAGTCTCATGACGTAGTGTCAACTATATTCGTTTCGGGAGCAATATTGTTTTTGGCTTCAGTTTTAAAAATAGAAGTCGGACAAATAATCCTATTTCGTTTTAATTCATATAAATAATTAATAGTATATTATAGAATCTAAAGTAAATTATCTGTCAAGAAATGCTCAGTAGTAGTTCAGAGCTAAGAGTAAGAGTTACACTACTGTGCCTCAGAAGTATGCAATGCCTGATCATGAACGAGTAAAGGAATGTGCTTCTTGCTATATCAAGTACAGTCACTGGTATGCAATAACGTCAAACTCTTAAGGTTAAATTCTCGGAATACATTTTACAGATTAAGAAAGTGTTTAAGTTTTCATCTAGGATTTTGCACAGATTAAATAGCAAAATAAGGGGGCTCTGATCACATGCTCTAATTTTCCTTTTCGAATTAGTAGAAAAAGAGACTAGTTAAACTAAACTTCTGTGAACGTTTTTTTTATGTAAGAAGGGGCAATCTATCAGGACGCTCACCTGATGGAAAGTGACTACTACCACCCATGGACATCTGCAACAACCGAGGGTTGTAGGTGCGTTGCCGGCCTTTAAGGAATGAGTACGCTCTTTTCTTGAAGGGTATTCGGAAAAGTCGCCGACTAAAGCTGGTTCCACAGAGTGGTTGTGCGAGGCAGGAAATGCCTTAAAAATAGCGCTGATGTGGATTTCCAGACATCGAGGTGGTGTGGATGAAATTTAGAGTTCTGGCGCGACGTCCGGTGGTGAAATTCAGCGTATCTTATTTTAAGATGACAGTTGACAGACGTTGACAAATTCCGTTTTAATTTATATATAATATTTATATGAAAATGTAGTAATCACATATCGAAGGATATATCACCAGAATTGCCATGAATTGATTATATCAACCCAAAGATCAATAGTCGAAGTAATTTATAGTTATAGTTTTGGAATTACAATTTTAAAACTTTAATTTACAATGTCGTTTAAGAAACTTAAGAAATGCGATCATCTTAACAGATGGTGTGTGATTGCAATATGTTCAATCAATAATCTATTTTGTCCTCAATTCGCATATCGCCTCACCAAGTTGTTAATCAATCCTCCTCTAAACAATGACAACGTGATGTTTCTGTAGTGACGTCAGTCAATTGTTAATATTCTCTGCTGGTTTCATCCAAGTGCCCAACACTTGAACGATTCCTAACGTTATTAGTTTATTTAATCTACATAATTTAAAAAATCTTATATGATCTGACTAATAAATGTAAAAGTATGTCTATTACGCTTTCACGGCTTAAATAAATTTATCCAAAGTTATCCCTCTCATTTTCTCTCCATAAAGTTAAAATCATTAACAAATGCATTTATTTAAATATACTAAATTCCAAATTTCAGCCGTCCCAGTAGTTTTGGCGGTGCGATAGTTAAGCAAGACGATTTTATATTATTGATATTAAGGTATGTCTGCAGAACCGAGTCTTGAATGTTCTTTTTGTATGTAAATCCGTCATTAACATAGTATTATTTTGTATTAATTACAGAGCTTATAAACAATGGCGTGTATAATTTTCTCTTATTCAGCGTTATTTAATAAAAATCAAATAAACTCATATAAAGGGAAGCTAACCCTGGCTTGGAGACATACATCTTCTTAATTAAAACGGTCTAAATTTGTTAATTTCAAATTGTTAATTAGTTGAAATCCCGTTTACATCACACACACGAAACCATGGTTACACCGTTTGCTGATAAAACGACAGCAGGATGATTACCATTAGTACCTACTTTAAGGCAGTTCGTATCGTAATACTCTTACTATGCCTAAACGGTTACTTTGTTCCATATTTAAATAAATGATAACGGCGTATTACTGGTGGTAGAACTTTGTGCAAGCTCGTCTGGGTGGGTACCACCCACTCATCAGATATTGTACCGCAAAATAGCAGTACTTGGTATTGTTCTGTTCCGGTTTGAAGAGAGTGAGCCAGTGTAATTACATTATCTTAGTTCCCAAGGTTGGTGACGCATTTTTGATGTAAGCGATGGTTAAAATTTTTTACAATCCCAATGTCTATGGGCGTTGATGACCACTTACCATCAGGTGGCCCATATGCTCGTCCGCCTTCCTATCCTATAAAAAAAGTATACTAATGAAAATTTAGTTGTCAGATTCAAAATTTGATTTGGGATAACAAAATTTATTTTTTTTCGAAAATTATGTGGTATCAATAGAGTAGCGATACTGGCAATGTTATTGTTCTTCCTTTAATATTTTAATAAAAGTTATAATGGTATATAATAAGGCTTGCATGGGTTAAAGTACAGGTGTTTTTCTTTTATACAATGTGCACACATTATATAAGGATCACGAAATACGAAATAAATTTAAATAATTGTTCTTGGTTCTAGGTATTTGCGGAAGTCTATCTAAGTTTATACAACTCACTCATCATATTCTACCACTATATAGTAATACTTACTATTTTTATGTTTCAATTTAAAGGATGAATGAGCCAGTATCATATAGGTACAAGGAGCATCTTAGTTCCCATGGTGATAACGAAATTCGACACATGCAGATTTCCTCACGATGTTTTCCTTCACTGTCACGCACGAGATAAGTTATAATAACACGGGACATGAAATTCAGTGGTGCTTGCCCGGGTTGAACCCACGATCATCGGTTATGATTCACGTGTTCTTACCACTGGGCTATGTCGGCTTTATGAGTTATCTGAGGCGTATATTTGGCGGGTGTGTTATTTCAAAAAAAATTCAAACTATGCACAATAAATGTGTTTAAAATGAACGTAATTATACTAAATTTTTTTTATAAATGCACCTTATTGTATATTTTGAAATGAGCCGCCATTTTAAAATCATACTTCTGCCATTCTGATAACCACGAGCATGCAAAAAAACAACCTCTATCAGTTGCAGAATGGTGCTATTATGCTTATTTACAATTAACATAAAATTCTTTGGACAAAAATATGTTCAATTTGAAAAATAATCATATTGTTTATAAACGTTTTACTTCTGGGTACAAAAACATATTTTATATATACAAAAATAATGATCCTATCCAAAAAAGATAGTTTAGATTTAGTTTTCTTTACTATTTTCATTCGTTATAAATTAATTATTATTTTATTTATTTATTTATTCATTTGGATCTCCAACAGTTGTACATAACACACATTCAAATCACTTTTTATATTAACTTAAAACTAACTATGCACAACCAATTACAGGAAAACACACCATACACAAACACAAATTCAAAATATACAACAGAAACAAAAAGTAGTAACTAATTAAATTTTTAAACAAATTAACAGTTTATACTAAATGAAACATCACACTTTTTCATGAACGATGAGAGCCCGTCACAACCAATATCCAGTGTTACTGTGTTTTTTACACAATAATTATATCCTCGCGATATTTGATCAAATACTAAATCAAATACAAGATTATCAGCGGATTATTAAGTTAATAACAAGATTGCTAGACTAATACGATTAATGGATCTTTTGATACTTCATTAAGTTAATGTTACAATATTTAACGAAACCCAATTTTAGTTGGCGTGGGCGAAATCGGTCAGGAGAATCATCATCATGATGCATGACTCATTCAAAGGAAGGGCACATTGATAGTTTTTAATTTACTTAATATCAGTTCATTGAAGCTCCTTGTGTCTACCTTCTTTTTAAATATATAATATCGGTACACGTCCGCATTACAACTGGACGTCATCTGCAATTTTGACGCAGTTTTTGTGCGGTTGACATAACTACATAGAAACCGCAAACCGACTGCATAATCAGTGTGCAGTCGTTAGAACCCGACTTGGACTTTTTGTGCAGTTGTAATGTAAATCTCTTCTGAAAACACCTGGTGAAAATAATGATTTATTAAGTAAATAAGCCGTTTTGAATATAAATTTGAGTCGTAATTGCCAATTTATCCAATATTGGTATATCATTAATAATAATAAATTGCTTGTTAAAAGTTGTAAATACATAAATGTGTAATTATTTTTGTTATATAATTTTATATTAAGCTAAAGTATATAGCAAGGAGAAGGTTTATATACACTTACTACTTATATACATAAGTAGTAAGTGTATATAAACCTTCTCCTCAAAAAGAGGAGAGGAGGCCTTTAGCCCAGCAGTGGGACATTCACAGGCTGTTACGGATTACGGACGGATTACGGTATATAAGTGTTTTTCGATCTGTCTCTTACAAAGTCAGTACTGTGGTTCCTCAAGAGTCATATCTAGGTCCACGACTTTTCAATGTTTTCATAAGGAATGTAACCAATACAATCAAGCATAGTGAAGTTTTCCTTTTTGCAAATGTTTTCAAGCTTATTAAACCAATTAAAAGTAATAAAGACTCCGTACAACTTCAAAAAGATTTAAACGCTTTACATAAGCGGTGTGAAATAAAAAAAATGATAATGAATCCCGAAATATGTTTTCATATAAAGTTCACCCGCAATATAAAAAACATCCCACCAGATTATTAAATTCAGGGATGCATTTTAAAAGAAGTCACACAAATTCGGGATCAGGGCATCATTTTAGATTCAAAGCTGACTTTTTTGCCGCATTTAGATAACATTTTTTAATAAGAAATGCCAAAATATTTAAACGCGTCAACAGAAATAATATTATACAATGTATATATGTGAAGCATCCTAGAATATTGTAGTACAGTATGGTCACCATATTATTACTTGAATCAACTAAAAATTGAGAGAGTACAAAAAAGATTTTTGCGTCATTTAACTTTTTCAAGTGAAGATTCAAAACAAAATTATAACTACAAAAACATTTTATTACATGTAAAGCCTTTCAAATCGTAGGATTCTCTTGGATCTTTTGTTCTTGTACAAAATAGTCAGAAATAAAATTGACCGCCCTAAAATTCTCAAGGGAATAAATTTAAATGTGCCTAGGAAAGTATGTCCACGTTATCCAATAAGTGTATTTTACATTAGACCATCTAAATCTAAACTAGAACAAAATGCACCTCTAGTAAGATTAGGTAAAACGTATAATAAATACTCAATGTCACTTGACATATTTGAGGACTCCATTAATAAATACAAAAAAAAATTATTATGGAGTTATTATTAGAATCCTAATTACAAAAAAAAACAAATGTTTTAAGCATGTTAGTATAAGAAATTAAAAAATGTATTTAAAGTTATTATTATTATTCAACTTAAATTTTGAAGTTTTTAATTAATTACTATTTATTGTTTTCTTATTTAAATTATTTAGCCTTATTTTCAATGTTATTAATTATTATTATTTCTTTATTTTTAATTTTCTTTTCTATAGAAATGTGGTTAACAACTTTTAGTATTATAAAAAATATTGCTTATGTTATAATCTGTTTATATTTACCTTAAAATGCATGTTGATATAAAAATAAAAATGTTGTCATAAACAGGTTTCTTATAGGCAAGCGTGCTACATCTTATACCGTGTCGATGCTTAACATCAGGCAAGTCAACTGCTAAACGCTGGCCTATTAATTGTGAAAAAAAAATGTTGTGGCCGTCTTGAAGAGTCACACATTTTATGTAAGTTGAATGTGTTTTATAAATGCAATGTTAAATAATATCCTGGGACAATATCCTGGGACATTTTTCACACACGGCCATCTGATCCCAAATTAAGCTTGTACAAAGCTTGTGCTATGGGAACCAGACAACTGATATACTACATATACTACTTTTCTTTTGTAAATACATAATTATATAGAAAATTACACCCAGACTCAGGACAAACAAACATGTTCATGCACACAAATGTCTGTCCTGGGTGGGAATCGAACCCACAACCTTCGGCGTGAAAAGGCAAGTATCTACCAACCACGCCAACCGGCTCGTCATGTTTGTTTTATTATTACATGTAAAAGTGTTGTGTCTTCTGATGGTCTTCGCTTCGAAAAAAAAACATTAAGATATTCTTACTTTTTTTTTTATAGAATAGGAAGGTGGACGAGCATATAGGCCACCTGATGGTAAGTGGTCACCAAACGCCCTTAGACATTGGCATTGTAAGAAATGTCAACCATCGCTTATAGCCAATGCGCCACCAACCTTGGGAACTAAGATTGTATGTCCCTTGTGCCTGTAATTACATTGGCTCACTCACCCTTCAAACCGGAACACAACAATATCAAGTATTGCTGTTTTGCGGTAGAATATCTGATGAGTGGGTGGTACCTACCCAGACGAGCTTGCACAAAGCCCTACCACCAGTAAAATATATTATCACAGACTCCAAGTATTGTAACTGATTTATTTTTAAATGTAGCTTATTCCATTAGAACTTCGAACTTATTTTTATTATTGTATATTCATTGTTGTATAATTAATTGATTGGATTTATGAAGTGAGGTATCTGTTTTTTCTTTCGTTCAACTCAATTAAAACTTGGAATATTAAATATATAGTTTTCAATTTAGACATATTTTAATGGAATATTCTAGTCATTCGATATTGTTTAATGTTATTACAAAACAACCTTATGTTTTATTAAATTCGTGTCTAAACCTATAAAATAAACAGAGCCTCAACATCGTTTTCTTAATTAACATCTCTCATACGCAAACGGCTTACTATTTTCATACAACTCACCCTATTTAAATAGGAAGGATAAATAAACTTTAGTATTTGGCAGTAGAATACAATGTTACGTATATATGTATGTATCATAGCTTCAAGCGTGAATCGAGTTACGATTTATTATGGACTTCTTCTATTTTAACACACATTCATTTAATATATGAAGTTTTTAAAGCGATACATATGCCTAAAGAAATTTTTATTTTATAAAAATAATTGTCTAGATTAGATACTCGTAAGCACTGTGTTACATCTTTCGACAAATTGATTGAATTGATTATTATTGACAAATAAGGCTTACTACTTCGTATTTTTCAACCAGAAGACGTCTCATAATTTTCGATTGCATTGCATTTCAACATGGGCATAATACAAAAGACACGGCAATGCTGCCCTGCTCAAAGCGAAGACATATTTCGCTCCTTCGTTCTATTACACTTCTGCTGTCAGAAATATCATAATATGTCGTAAATATCTAACAATGTGAAGTGCACCTAAAATTTATTTCAATAAGGTTTATTTTCATAGGGTGTTGAATATTTTGGATGCTTAGAAACCACTGGCGTTTCACTTGTCAAGTTTTTAATATTGGTTTTGAGTGAACTTATATATTTGATGATGTTGGTAAAATGATCGGTTTGAATAATTAGACGACTTTGGTTGTACAAATATTTTAAATAAATTATGTTTTCAAACAAACTTATGACGTCACTCGATTGTGTTACAACGAATTAAATAAACATTATTATAAAATCAGTTATGCTTACTATTGTATGGGTATTTACGATTGACTGCGTAGTCGAATCTTTTTTCTTAATATATTCTACAATAGCGGAAACTCGATGTAATTTTTAAAACCAAAGTTTAAGAACGTCATATTTCTAGAGGACTTTACCGGTCTTTTCCTTAAAGAAGCGATATGTCACAGAAATAATTTTGTACCGTAATTTATAACGAAAATCGAGAAAAGAAAAATTAAACTCCACCTTAATACATCTTAAGAAGGTTGAAAATTGACCGATAATTAAAATTGTAACTATTCGTGACTGTCATAGTTACTGGTACTAATTTACTTATGGCAACTTATATTGAAAGTATTTTTTAATTGTCGTAACACATATTATTTTATAAATTAAAAACTATAATTTAGTCTACACTGTATTGTCGTCTTCTTTATTAAAATGCTGAAAAAAAAATACAAAATTCACTTTTACACAATGCCAAAGACAAAGCATCGCTTATTCTTTAAACGTTCGCGATATTTTATATTAAATGAGCATTTAATATATCAATGTTTTTCGTGTATCTCTGAAGCGGCTCTAACGATTTGATTAAAATTCAGTATTTATGTAATGCATATACGTGTTTACCTTGAAACGTAATTTCTTCACAAAAAAAAATATAACTAAATATATTAGAACCGAGTCAAGCTAGGTCGGTCGGTCGCCCAGGCTACATTATAAAGAGGAAGGTTTTTTATTTCACTCAGATAAAGTAACTTCATGCACTGTAATGCAAAGGCCTTTAATACATCAAAGGTATAATGAATGAAAGAATAATGATATTACACACACAGCTTGTTTGTTGTACGTCAGTATTCCATAAGTAATGTTGTCACGTGACTTCGTTCCATTTTACTAAATTACTTCATTTTGTTAAGACAAAATATTCGAATTTCTGTAATTTCGTATATCTTGTGACTGAATTTTAAACCAGATCCATATAATAACAGATTGCGAGAGATAACTTATCAAAAAGTATATTTGTGCGCTGGTTCAATTGAACCTAGTATTAAATATTCATTGACCCGATCCGAGGATTGAGCCCTGGACGTCAGGAGTTGACTTATAATATGCTGGCTACTTTTTTCATGTAGCTGCCGTTCCCGTTCCACCGTGTTCTGGTTCATGAAGGTCTCACCGAAGGAAGATACGGTCCTAAACGCCATTATATGGTAGTTATCACACCAACGAGGCCGATACCTCTATATACTGCGACACAAGATATATAGCCTATTCTAATCGAAAAAGGAGAAGATAAACAAACCTTAAATTTACATATTCCATGCGGGTTTTTTTTATGCTAATAACTCTGATAAATTACACATTATAAACCGTGCATGATTCATATATATTTATTTATAATAGAACACTAATTCTCTTTACTGCTTTTATGTACTTTAATTTTATTTACACCATTCGGAAAACAAAATCACAACATTTAAAACGCTTATTTTCACGAATCCATAAGATATCATAAAATGCCATAGATTTTATTCAAGATCTCAATTCAAAGTTATTTTTTGTTGACAGTGCGACAAAATTAAAAAGTAAAAAAATAAAAATAAATCTATTTCCTGTTTTTTGTTTTTTTTTTTTTCATTTAAACTTTAAGCCCAATGATAAATATTCCCAATGAACAATAACATCTTAGATAAAAAAAAAAAAACATATTTTGCTTATAAGCTTACCAGAATTATTGGACAATCAACTTCAGATATACATCGCTTCATCCCATTAGCTGTCTAATCACCTAAATTTGTGATTACTGCGTTATTAATATCCTTATCAGATTAATCCTTGCGCAAAACATCAATGGAAGTGCCATGAATGGGTATGAATGACACGTATAATCTGACTTTAATATAACCTTATCTGTATGACTTTCATAATGAAATACGTCGTATAACTTTCTATGTAATACGATGAAAACAGAAACTGACGTAAAAAAATAAATAACAATCAACGTTCTTTTGTTTTTTAATTAAAAAAAAAAAATTGGTAGGTATTCCCTTGGAACTCTTCATTTAAATAGCTACGCTTTTATTAAATTAACAACCGCCTGTAATTTTCCCGCTATGCCAAGGCTTCCTCTCTTCTTGAGGGAAAGGACTTGGAGCTTATTCCACCACGCTGCTCCAACACGGATTAGCGATAACACATCTGGCAGAATTTCTCCTAATGTCTGCAGTTTAACTTCAATGGCGAGCACAAGATATATTATAAACACTAATTAATTAAAACAATGAACATACTTGTAACATTTATCAAAACATTTATTAGTTTTATCAACGTTGATAATAATCGTTATGAAGACGAAGACTCGACGAAGGATTTGTTAAAATTTTCGTTAAAAACGCTATTGTATTATATTTCATCTTTATCAGCTTCTAGATTTTTTTTTATAGTAAGTAGATGTTAAGGTTAATAATTATGTCGAGTCATTTATAACAATTATTTATCAGTTCCCTTAAGAGAGGTCAATAATTAAGATTATATTACAACTCCTAATCAACATTTGCGTCTTTTTCTAATTAATTAAATGATAAATTCTGTTAAATATTCCGGGTGATGAAACCTTTTAATTTCGTATCCAATAGAAGTGTATGTTATATTTTTTTCTATCTTGTCTTTTATTTATTGATTACATTAAAATACAAATTTTTAAGGCGGCTAGAGGTAAAAAAATATATTAATAGTAAAAAAAAATATTTTTATAAAACAGCTAAAATATGTTGAGGAGTTATCTCGTCTGGAACCAATCTATTGCGATTACGATACGTTCCCGATTCAATTCCAATCAAACTTTGACTAACCTATATTTGTTCGGATCGGAACTGAACCGTATTTTGTCAACATATACCGATATGTCATAACCAAACCTAATTGTTAACTTTTATACAAGAATATATGATAACAGTGGCTATGATGAGGCTAAAATATACAAATTAAAAATAGATAAAAACAGCCTAATTTTATATAAACGAGAAACAGAAAACTGTCTATCTATACAAGAATTAAAAAAATCTTAGTAATAAATGTACGTGAGAAGGTCGTAGAGTAAGTTTGTAAGTTATTTTCAATCTGCACGTGCTTATACTTATACTATATGCCCCTCTGGGTAAGTACCACCCACTCATCAGATATTCCTGTGGTGACCACTTACCATCAGAAGGCCGAATGCACATCTCTAACTTATTTTATATAAAATAACGTGTTTATAATGTAACATTTAAATTTAGGTTTTTATAGTGGCGTGTTTAAGTTTTTTTGATACAAACTTTAAAAAAACCTTTTCGTAAAAATTGTAATATCTATATTTAATTTAACTATTAAAGTTAACGTAGGAATGCCAACAAAGACCATCTTTATGCTATTCATGTTTAATAAAGTTCGCATTCAATCGACCTTTCTCCGCCCGAGCGTATTAAAATTTCAAATTATTTCGAACTTTCGTCCCATTTCAGAGTTTCATTTTCGTAAATATGAACATCGTTCCAATATTGGTGACTTCGTAAATATATTATATAGTTTGACTGCTGGGTGGTCTAGTAACTAGATTATCTGCCCCCATTGCCCGGGGCTTAAAAGATAGGGCGTAACCCTGGAGCTGTGAACGCGTGAGGTGAGGACGTCGCGTATTCTATATCCGATGGCCCGGAGGCGAATGGCAGCCGAGATGACCACGTACTGCGGTACGCACTAGTAAGGATTTTAAGGCTCAAGATCACTTTCCAACCACCCCCGAGGTAAGCTCCTCCGAAGCACGAGCACAGCATAGCACAAAACGTTATATATATTTGCAACATGACCCCGCAGCCTCTTCGTAATTTTCAATATAACCCGGAATTAGCGCATTGGCAGTGGTTCGTGCCCCGGAAATCACGTGAAGCATTTGGTTCTCGTTTGAATTGGCTTCGGTCATGCTTACCATATTATATAATGTATCGGTCTTATCAGATATTATATAAGTGAGGAAATAGAGCCTGTACCTTTTGCTCAAACACAGTAGTATAAAATATCCTCTTATTCTAGCCCTGGAGATTAGTAGTCGAAATGTGGTAGAAATACGTTATTATAATTGTAGACTAACGTCTAATAAATAAGCTGTCCAACTCCATATAAAGTAAAGTAACAGCTGTTTACTTCACTGCTGTATGGATGGTGGATATACTTGTGTCAGAAGTGAAATTAGACACATAACCACGATATTTTCCTTCACCACCGAACACGAAGTGAATTATAAAGGCAAATAAGGCTCATGAAAATTCAACGTTTTATAGGTTTGACTCCACGATCATCATTAAAGATTCTCAATTAAGATTCAAACCAAACTTCAAACAGGGTCATTTATTATTGACTCACCCAATGTAAAAGACCTGTATTTCTATATGTAGTATTAAGAATCACTTTAGATACAATCCCAAAAGACACGCACTTAGAAAAGGCAAACAACTGAACGACTGACTGATAATTGCTAGTTTCGTATAATTTCATCATATTTATGATAAACATTTAGAGTAATTAATTTGGAAATTTTCAAGTATTTCTGTTTAAGTTCTTCAAAAAAAGGTGTTCCAGCTATTCGCAACATCCTAACAAAGTAGAAGTTTTCAATGCCATTGCTAAAACCAATAATTATATATTTTACACTTATTTTTCATGCCTTTATAAATATATTGTTTTATTTGCATTTCTAATAGCGCACCCTCACCCTTATCCAAAATTCAACATTTGAAAGTTTTAACGGAATAATTCTTACCGGTTAAATATTAAAATCGTCCAATATTTAGCTAGGTATTTTAAGATATAGTATTAACGTGGAAAAATAATATGCATGTTTGTATATAATATATTTTATTTTATTTAACTTTTGTTCTGCACACCTTCTGGCAACCGATTGTATTCATTAAGGTAGGCTGATAGAGAATAAAGTATCTTTGTGATTTCAATTTGTTGTGCAATCAATTATAAAAACCTTTTAGCAAATTTATAACCTAATAATTAGATATCTTATTCTGACAACTATATATTAATTACGATAAGTATTATTAATGTATTAAATTATATATACTTTTATTTATAAGCTGTTCCCTGCGTTGAAGCACAAAACTTCACTCACACCTTGCCTTTATATAAATAAAAAAATAAATAAAATTTGTCAGATTGTTTAAGGTTTATTGTTACTGCTCCATTTCTCATGTCCAACTTATATAGTAACCATTAATCTTCCCTAATAAATGCTATTTATTGAATTTTTGTATTAATCAGAGTAATCGTAGTATTATATATTGATATATTTACATATTATTGCGTTTAAACATATTCACTTTCTAGGTCTATAACATATATATTCTATAGATACAAACATTTTTATCATTATTGTAATTTATTTTGGTATTTTACTACATCTGATTTTTTAGGTGATTTTTAGCCCTTGAAGGTTTTATATTATTTTGCCATTACTTTTCCTTACATTACCTTGGGAACTAAGAATTTATGTCCCTTGTGTCAATAGTTACAATGGCTCACTCCCACTTTAAAACTTAGCACAGCAATATTAAGTATTCTTGTATAGCGATAGAATGCGTGATAAAGTTTATGCCCAGGTGGGCTTACACAAGATACTAACACCAAGTGAAATTTAAACGACAAATATTATTGTTTGAATACTCCTTATTTTTCGAATATTTCCATGATGTCAATACCTTTTTTATTATCCGAGAGAAGATTAACTCAGCTTTAGATTTGGCACGAATGATAAAAAATCTTTTAGATGGCGCCGAAACAAAGTGTCTGTAATTCCGTAATTATTAAGAACTAAACAGTGTTTATCAAGGATTTTTTTTATTAAGCTGTTATAATAATATTGTAGACTTAATATTAAAATGTGAAAAGTTCTTATTTGTTCACAATTTATTGCCGAGCATTTCAAAAAGGTATTACATAAAATAATATTTTTGTAGACGTCTTAAATATTTCGCCAGTTTTCGTACGATTAGTTTCGCCTTAACTTACCAAACAGCCGTACCGCTCCATTTTTTTTTTTTTTTTTATATCGCCGGGAGGGCAAATGACTCTACTCCACCTGATGGTAAGTGGTAGTAGAGTCCAAACGCGACGACGGCCAGTACAGACGGGAAAAACGTTCTGCACTAGCCGCCTTCGCCTTGCCGGCCCGCAAGATGCCTCTTCACGCCTCGTTTGAAGGAACCCGGGTTGTAAGAGGAGGGGAATACGTGAGCTGGTAAGGAATTCCATTTTTTGGAAGTGCGACAAAGAAAGGAGTTGCCAAATTTCTTTGTTCGCGATGGAATTGATGTCACAGTTAGGCGGTGACATCGAGAACCAGCTCGCGTGGACTTAAGAAGGAAGGGGGAAGCAGGAATTAGAGAGAATAATTCCTCAGAGCACTCGCCGTGATACAGTCGATAGAAAGCGCTCAGTGCTGCTATCTCACGACGCAATTGTAAAGGTTCAAGGGTGTTTGTGACCTTTACGTCGCCAATAATGCGTACGGCACGTCGCTGCAACCGGTCCAAGGCCTCAAGTAGGTACTTAGCGGAGCCATCCCAAAGGTGCGAGCAATATTCCACGCAAGACCCTACCTGTGTTTTGTACAGCAGGCACAGTTGTTGTGGCGTGAAAAAGCGCCGCACCTTGTTCAGAACTCCGAGTTTCCGTGAAGCTGTTTTTATAACAGCCTCGATGTAATCCCTTGGACTAAGGTCGCAGCGAACGTCAATCCCCAGCATGGCGATTTTGCTTTGCATCACCAGCGGAGTACCACAGAGGGAGGGAAGAGGGGAAAATGTTGACTTTTTCACCGTGAGAGCGCATACCTGTGTTTTCTTGGCATTAAACTCAACAAGATTATCAGAGCCCCATTTGGCGATGAGATCTAACGTCCTATCGAGTTCAATGACAAGATTCACCCGCCTCTCCTCAGTTTCCGCCCGCCCAGCCACTGCGCGTCCGTGGTATCCACCATGCACTGTACTATCATCTGCATAGCAATGTATGTTCCCAAGGGAGAGCATATCATTGATATGCAAAAGAAAGAGTGTGGGAGATAGCACAGATCCCTGGGGGACCCCAGCATTCACTACATAGAATTGTGAAGCGCAACCATCTACTAAAACACGAAGGCTACGCTTGTGTAGGAAGCTGGCAATCCAGGTGCATAGCTGAGCAGGCAGACCATATGCCGGTAGCTTGGAGAGAAGACTTCTGTGCCAGACCCTGTCGAAAGCCTTGGAGATATCGAGGCTGACAGCCAACGATTCTCCATGCTTGTCGATAGCTTCACCCCAGAGGTGTGTTACGTACGCCAGAAGATCACCTGTGGACCGTTTTGGTCGAAACCCGTACTGACGATCATTAATTAGACAGTGATCTTCTAGGTAATGGATCAGTTGGTTGTTTAAAATCCGTTCCATCACCTTACAAAGTACTGAGGTGATAGCTATTGGCCGATAATTTGCCGGGTCAGACCGATCCCCTTTTTTGTGAACCGCTTGCACATTAGCTCTTCTCCAAGCCTCCGGCACACTTCCCGAAGAGAGAGAAAGTTGGAACAGGCGCGTTAACACAGGAGACAGCTCCGCTGCGCACTTCTTCAGCACTATGGCTGGTATTCCATCGGGACCGCTAGCTTTCCGTACATCAAGTGATTGCAGCTCCGCACGCACATCACGTTGCCTGATTTTAATGTCAGGCATCGTATGGCCACATGCAGGTATTGTAGGTGGCAGTGCACTACAATCATCGATGACGGAATTGTCGGCAAAGAGTTTAGCCAGGAGATCAGCTTGCTCTTGCGGACTGTGAGCTAGCGATCCGTCCGGATTTCTGAGCGGTGGCAGCGAAGGTTGGCAGAAATTGTTTTGCACAGACTTGGTCAGACGCCAGAAGCTACGGGAGCCCCTAGGATGCGAAACAAGGTCATGACCAATCTGTACAATGCGCTGTGCATCCGCTCTCGTGTATGCCTTTCTACAGGACTTGGAATTTTTATTATAGTTTGCTTTCAGTGAGTCAATGTTAGATGCCCCGCTAATGCAGCCGTTGATCCACTTGCGATATGCCGCCTGCTTAGCTGATACAGCATCGGCACATTCACGAGTGAACCAACGGTTACGCGTACTCCTACTGACGAGATCTGAGCTAGGAATGTAGTATTCCATTCCCAGCATGATCTCGCCAGCAACAGCAGCGGCACTAGCTGTCGGGTCATTCCCACTGAAGCAACGTTCCTTCCAAGGGACCGACGCATAGTAATCGCGCATACCGTCCCAATCCGCCGACTTATAGTGCCAAACGCGACGTTTGCATACCGCTAGTGGCGGCAGCTTGGCCTGTGGCACTCTGGTAGAAATAAGGCTGTGATCCGAAGAGCCAAGAGGAGCCTGAACCACAACCTGATATTCCACCGGGTGAGAAGTCAGCAGAAGGTCCAGTAGAGAAGGTGCTTGCCCATCAATGTCTGGGATCCTGGTGGGCTGATCAACCAGTTGGGTCAAGTCATGTGTGAGAGCAAAAGCATGAGCAGTCCTTCCAGCATGGTCAGTTTTGAGGGATTTCAACCAGGATTCGTGGTGAGCATTAAAGTCCCCCAAAAACACCAATTCCGCGTTAGGAAATTGCTCTTGCGCAGCATCTGCCACCCGACTAAGATGGTCAAATAATCGGCTTGTCTCCAAGTCACCATTGTGGGATCTGTAGAGGCACACGTAGACTCGGCTCTGACGAACCAGGTCCACACGTACCACCAACATGGAGAAGGAGGGGTCCTCCAAGCAGCGCAGTCGGTGACAGCAAACATCCGTCCTGACGAACAAGCATACTCCGGCTTTCGCTTTGAAGGATTCTTCAAGCGTGTAGCCGGGATAATTAAGGATTAATTAATAATAAATCCATTATATATTAGTAGATATATCATACTAAAAATAAAAATAATAAAATGAAAATTATATATTCTTAAATATTGTTGCGTTCAATATAATGCATCATTATATATATAATGATGATATCATATATAATAAAAAGAAATTGCGTTTTTTGAAAGTAATAGTTCCATCGTTCAAGGTTTTACATTTTTACTCAATCTTATTCCTTAAGTATTTTGTTATGACGTTCATCATTGTTACAATCATTTATTATTTGATGTGGCTAAATAGAATAGAGACCGTGCTTTACATTGTAATCACATGTAAGATAAATAGTTGTAGCAGGTTTGTTGTGTCTGTTGTTCTCATAAATACCTCAAACAATAAAACTTCAACAAACCTGAAACCCTTATGACAAGCTAAAGAATTCTCAAGGAATGATTGCATGAAGCAGGCAGTAAAAAAATTTTCCTACAGGTTTTTTGGTATTCATTAAGATGATAAAATGGCATAAGGGCGCATGCTGATGAGTGAATATTATGGTCAAAATGATTAATTAATAATATCGTATATATTTGTCATTTCCTAACATAAAATAAGTCAGTTTATTTTTTTCTAAACCGTTAGTCACTAGAAATGTAATAATAACTCGAATCTTAGACACTTTCTTCGATTCAAAGTAAATTTTCTTCGAGGTAAATGATTTTGTTGCGGAAAATTTAATATGCCAGACATTTATTGATCAAAGCTACTTTAATAACCTAAGAGTTTTATGTTCTTACAAAAAATGAATTGATACAGTTCCGAAAAATATATTTACTTCTTAAGTAAATATTTCAGTTAATTTGATTCAAAATCAACAAAAAGTCAACAGCCTCTTGATGTCCTTCTGCTAAGCCTTCTCTCCGCTTAAAGAGTATGGTTAGAGATTATTATACCACGTTGCTCCTACGCGTGTTGTTGGATACACTTATAGAATTATTTAACAAAATCCCGTTTATCTCATGTTATTTATCGAGAAATGTTTCTTATTTGTAACGCTCTCGTCATGGAGCGATCTCGACGCTGTCATTCCCCATCTGATATATGAAATCGGAACTTTAATAATAAAAATACTGATAACGTGATTCATTCGTTGCATTATTACATGACTACTATTAGTTCAAACCCGGGATGTCAAACCTGCATGTGACGGACGAAAATCTACGTGTGTATCTTCTTAGAGCAGTGTGGTGGAATAAGTTCTAAACCTTCTCATCAACATAAGAAAAGTTCTTAGCCCAGTAGAATATTTACAGACTATTAATTTTCACTGTACCAATAAGTGTGCCCGTAAATTTAACAGTTTAGAAAAATAGTAGCTCTACGTATGTTTATTACAATGATCTCTTGGGAACTTAAATAAAATGAAAGGATCGGAAACATTTAACTTTTAGTTCCGAAGTAAAAGTTTCGATCACGTATTTTATTTTGAACTCCGTGGTCGCTCGCTTACAAACTTTTATATAATTTAGATGTTGTACATATTATTTATATTTAAACTTTTTCTCATAATGTGCTGAGAAAATTACGTTATAATTTACTTTAAAATAAATGTATTTTAATCCTAATAAATTTTACTTATGCTGTCCTTTCTGACTGATCTTTTCCAAAATGGCCAATCTCAAGAAACATTCGCCAACTGCGCAGGACAGCACAAACCCAGGTGCAAAGCACAACTATTCCTCCACTATCATAGGTCGAAGGGACAGCAATTTGACTCGACGGCTAAGAGTTCAGGCACATGATCCACGACTTTACGTGCTTTCTGAGGCACAGGAGTTTACAAACTTCCATCTCTCAGACTGCTACTCACGGGCTGTTATTAAGAATCGTCGACAGAAAAACCCAGTATTTTTCATCACAGGTTTCATACCACGACCTCGAGATCTGCGTCTTTATATCTAACCATTAGACCGACGAGGCAGTCTGAATTTTGTTTATAGTTAAAGTTTAACGTTGCTACTCGTAACAACACTGGTCAGATAAAAATAATTGAAGTAAATAAATTTAAAAAGGAGCACCAAAGCTAATAATACGGGTTACACGTAAACATAATATATAATTCTTAAAAGTAATATTTTTAGTTTGTTGTAAATGAGATTTGCATTTAATTGTATATGATGATATAATATAACACATTAATTTTTTAATGCACCTATCACATATTCTGCAAAAATTAAAATGCAAATTCAATAATGTTTTAGTAGGATTTTCACAGGAGTTCAATTGTTCAATTAAATAAATGTAATCTGTTAAATTATTGTGAGTTAAAATTGCATTAAATTGTATAAAGGAATATAATATAAGGCATTCTTTTATGGTAATAATCCTTATCAAGCTTAGTTCATAAATCCAAAAAATCTATATCATATATATACTATATCTACTTAATAAAATGCCTGACTGACCCGCACTGGCTGACGTACAGCCTAAGCCAATAATAAGATGTCTAAAGAGAGGTCTAATAAGATGAAATTTTGCACATTAATTTCTTACGAAACGTAGGTGAACACTAAAAAAGGTTTTTCAAAATTAGCCCCTTAAGAGATGAAATAAAACCTTTGGAAATATGGAAATTGGTATTTAGACTTCTGTTTATGATTACAAGACATTTTTAACAATTCATTAAATAAGAGGGTAAAATTGGAATTAGGAACTTAGGCTTCTGCTTAAGAGTAAAAATCAGTTACTACATTGTTATGGAAAATTTATCACTTACGAGGGTGAAATTGGCGATGAAAATTTATAAAAAAGTTTGCCATTCTTGATGATGTGATGTATGATTATATATAAATGTGGAAATCGGTGTTTATGCTTCTGAAGAATGAATAAAATCCTATTTTCAATCCAAGCCAAGCTTCCATTCCGTTGGTTATAATAACCGTTGACCGACGTTCCTACACGTCCCAAGGTCAGTCTTTCACAAAATTAGACTTTAACTTCCAGCTTAAGCTTTTTCACATGGTCAAATTTTTGTCACGTTTGCTCGAGTCGAGGATTTTGTAGTTGTGAATATATTGAGTCTCAAAACTGATGAACAACAGTCATTTTTTTGTTTTATATTATTTAAGTAAAATTGAGAGTATATGCAAAGTTACCAAAAAACGCTAATATTTAAGAAAATTCAGTTGATTCCGATGGGGTATCATTGAGTACACGGCTGGTTATAAAAATAAAATATTAGTGTCATATTTTATGGAAATTTATACACAGTAAGCGATATTGTTAAAGTTAAATTAATTCTCTACGGCACTATTGTCATAGACTAAACAAATTACATTTATATTGTACAGACTGTAATATGAGTCAAACAATTGAATTTTCAAATCAAGTTTCTATATTCATCGAACAAGCTACATATTAATAATGTGATATGAATATTTGCTATGTTTTGTTTAGTTAACAAATAAATAAACTCAATAGTAAGGATTATGTGGAAAAGTGAAGAAGGAAAAAATTACAAAGCTACAAATTATAAAAATCGATTCGAGTCGTTCCGCCAGTAAAGTTAAGTTTGGTTCGTTCTGCCAAAATAAACAAATTTTTTGCCTTCTTCCTTTCCCCCGTTATATATATTTTTGATAAAACGATTATTATCACAGTTACGGCTACAATTGAGTATATAGTAACTATTAAATTTATAGTTTAATTATGTAGTTTAACATAGTTTTAAGGATAAAGTGTTACTAACAGTAATATAGGAAGAAATTTGTAATTTTTTGCTGTATCTCAATTGTATGGACTTTTGTTGTCTGAAAATAAATGATTATTGTTATTATTACTCACACATAGTACTAATTAAAATATAGTCTTCAATTTGAGAACATTTATACGCTTGAATATATTGTAAAAATATAACATTTTTATTCTACAGACTAAAAATTATATTAAGTACAATTGTGCTATTCTTTAATAATTCACTGCGAACGAAAGTTTTTTAATTTAAAATTCAATTTTTTTATAGAATACTTTTACACAATTGAGTATAAATTGATATTCATGGTACATCGCGACAAAATTACTTATTAATTGAAGATTTGTTTAAATTACTTTTTTATTGTATGTAGGCAGATTGACAGGTGGTGACCACTAACCAGTGGTGAGCACCTCTCATAGAAATTGTTAATATTTCTTACATCGCCAATGCGCCAGCAACCTTGGGAACGAAATGTTATGTCCCTTGTGCCTGTAGACTGACTCACACACCCTTCAAACTGGAACGCAGCAATAGTAAGTATTGCTGTCTAGCGACAGAATATCTTATGACTATGACCCAGACTTGCACAAAGCCCTACCACCTAGTGACTTAGAGTGAGCCAGTGTAATTACAGGCACAAGGGACATAAAATCTTAGTTCCCAAGTTTGGTGGCACATTGGCTACGTAAGCGATGGTTGACATTTCTTACAATGCCAACGTTTGGTGACCACTTAACATCAGGTTGCCCATATGCTCGTCCGCCTTCCTATACTATAAAAAAAAGTGGTATACTATTTGATGCTTGTATTCTTGAAATGTTATAATCATTATGCTTAATGCCGCATACCACTTTCTAAATTCACGACCGTTTCCTCGTGTGAGCTTCGAATTTGATTTTGTAGAATATCCCTACCTAATATACCCGAAACATACCTCAGAGCACGTTCGTAAAATGGCAGAAAGTGATATTCGATATTATCTAAAATCACTGCAAATATAACATTTAAAAGAAATTTTGTTTGTCGACGACCGACCGACACCAACAGTAAGTCGATTATCAACATTTCAAGAGTGAGATACGCAATTAGTTCTTACAGAATCGCTCTGTGCTAGTGAAATTTACCGATGTCTACGTATGTGTTTCATTATATTAGTAATACTAAGCTTTCGATTCCACGATATATTTTTTAATTTTTCACACAATAATCTTTCTTTATTTATGTACCTATTAAAAAGGTTTTTGTTATATGTGTTTACGCTGTACTAATATCGGGGGATCAAAGGGTTAAAACTAAGGAAGAGCTTTCCATCGTTCACATTATAATTTATTTTATCTGATCATTTTAAGAAACACTTTCAAATTATATATATTCAATAGCGAATCTAGATAGCGCGATTCAGGAAACTGACAGATTTTATTAACGCCATCTATTGCTACCGAATAGTAATACAAGCTATTACACAATATGTTTTTCCTTTAATATAAGATTTATGTACACCCTTATTCTACTTGTGCGAAGTTAGGACGGGAGAGTTGCTAGTTTGTAATAAAATATAAACAAAATCGTGATATGTCACATGATTAACTATTTATTCTCTTAATCTTAAAACCTTACTATCTTTTTTTTTATTAAAAAAATAAAATTCAAATTTCGAACACCAGCCAATTCAACTAAGAGATCTCATAAGATTTTAATAATGGAATAACCATAAAATGAATTGTATATTACTCTATGAACGACTTGCATTTTTAACCGCATTGTAAAGAACATTTGTGTTACGTCCACTAGCAATATATTTGACCTTCTTTCAAAGCAATCTCGCCTTACATAAGTCTGTTTGTTGTAGGGATCGACCTAGAAATGTTTATCAGTATAGGAGATAGTAGCTTTTTAAATGTACGAGAAAACGTGAAAATTGCAAATATTTCAGATACGTAAAACCTCTTTCGAATCAATAAGACTATAATTTTAAGGTGAATTTTGAGTGCATCGTTTCTATGTGCAACGTTTGAGTGAAACGTTTCAGTACTTTTAGTTTTTTTTTTGTAATCTTGTTACTGATTTAAATCTAGGAACTTAATTTTTATTTTATATTTTTATTTCTTGATTCTACTACTAATAAAAACGTCGCAAAAATATATGTAGATTATAAACATAGATGATAAAAAATGTAATTAGTATTCGATAATATTAATTTATGATATATAATTAAATAATGCAATTATAATAATTTCATTGTATTTAACGTACTTATGTAATTTAATTTGGTAGAAAATTGTAACTAATTGCCAGAACTGATTGGTAATTGACGAACCGGTGGGTACTTTAAAATTTAATTCATTAGTGCCCGAAGGGGAATTATTAAATAGGGTATATTCAACTATATATAAATTTTGTAACTAAATAATTAAGCGACATAACATCAAACTTGTGTTTGCCTTATTAAAACATTAAATGTTTTGAATAGAACGCTATCGTAAATAAAACATGGCGATTGTGAAATCTGCTATAAAAAGTAAGTGGAAAATATACCGTGTCTGTTTCGCGAGAACGCATTTTAAGCACCACAATAAAGTACTTGTAGCACCACAGGCGTTTACCTATATTCAAGTTATATTTTTTTATATAATTTTGTTTGTGAATATGCGATGCGAATGCTATTGAGTGTGCTACGTTCTTGGATAAAATGGTTAATAAAATGGTATGAACATCATTTTTTTTTGTCTGTTAACACTTTTATTTTCATAATAAAACGAATTTAAGAGAAGTTTTAAAAATCGGTACCTTTATCTTAAATAACTATTAAATTAATTCGTGCTGTAACAAACATAAAAAAACTCACAAAGGCTTGTTAATTATTTTAATAAATGTAAATCAAAATGACAGTTTGAAAACTGACGATTCATTTCTCATGTTGTCATTGCACTGCCAACCATGAGATCTACGACGTATTCTGTCTGTAATACAGACACACACAGCCTTCGAAGTGGCACACAACGATACAAAGTTTGTATTTTTCATTGGATTAATAAATGAATGGGGTTACCTATCCTGACACGCTTGCACAAATACATATTTAAATCAGTGTTGTGGGTTTCAAGTATTTTTATTTGTATTCCACAAACGTGTTGTTCGTACGTTTGGTGTATCTTAAAAATGCAGGCAGCATTTTTATCACCAGGCAGCATCACAATTTGAGATTCAGGATAAAAAAATTGAAAGTGATATAATATTCATATGCAATATAATTTTAAATAATTCAAGTAATGTATATATTAATATTTTATAATAAATCAAATTATCGACGACAACCAACGACCACTTAGCTGATACAGCAGTTTTTTTTCAGGTCTAAAACATATCTTTCTGAAATTGTTTATTGGTTAAATGTTGGACAATCATTAAGCATCATGCAACATGTAACGTGCAAATATAAAATATACTAAGCAAAGATCTTGAATATGACATTGAAAATGCCGCAACACAGATCCATATAGGAGTTTGATTAATGCCATGAAAAAATATTAATATTTTTTTAAGTATTAAAAATATTGTTGGTCAATATTTCATCTAGTACTCTCGCGAAGGAATGTGTACTTTATAAAACGGTTTTATATTATTTAATTAACTTACCTGTAAATTTTCCCTTTGTGTTAAGAAAGAAGAGAAATAAATATAATATCATTTTATCCATATCAAAAGAAGACAATAATAATACAGACACTTTTAAGATTTATTCTACGAAATTCAACAAAAATTACGACATTTTTCAAATTTAACGTCTCCGATTCAGCTTATTTGAAATTTTACATGCGTTAAGTGTCATTTCCGATAGGGTGTCTTGTCTTAAGTGACAGTTACCTTGGACTTAATTTAAAACCCTTTCTTACAACCTTTTACAATTGACATTTGAAATTGGAAACGTGTGGAATAGCGACGTCTGAATCAAATCCAGTAAAAGTGTGCCCTATACATTTTGACCAAAGTAATATATTTTTACCATAGGCATTCAACTTATTATATATAATCAATTGAAGTTAACAAATCATTAATAAAAATATAACTAAATTAACAAACATTTCAAATATAAAAACATATCATATACACTATTAAATAAAAAAGTACTTTTATAGTTTACAACGAACTTTATAAATTCAACAATCGTTAGTTAACCTGACATTTAGATTGTGATGCTGCGTGGAAGTAAAAACACGCAGGCATACAAAAAAACATAAATCTTACGGACAACATTTCTTTGGATTTTATATACGGAAAATAAATTATTCATAAAATCGAACATAATGCATTATTTTTTGTCTTAAAACTTGTGCCATATAAATTTATAGCATCCCCGTAACTCCCTTGTTAATCTATCCAAAGACTCTTTACGGTGTGAAGACAAATTGAATGTTCCCACGAATAAATGTGTATTCGTATTTGATAGCCTGGATTGCAACATAACAAACTATTTTTACCTTCTAACTTAAAGCTTTCATAGATACATAAATTGAATTATTATAACAAAGCTTACAAAACGCGGTCTAAGTAAGCCGGTCAGAAATTATTTATTAAACTGGTGATATAGTTTTTAATGACCAAAGCGAGGATTACGGGCCGTAACTAAGGCTAGAGGTATACATAAATTATGCATTCATAATAAAGTAAAATCGTTTTTTTTTTCAGGTTTGATATATTGGAGAGACCAGATAAAGACAAGGTCAGTCAAATTAATTTTCGTATATAGTAATAATTAGCGAGTAGTTTCGTCGTGTCTCGTGAAACCAGTATTATGGTCACGGAATTAGAGCCAAAATCCAAAAAATTACGTATGTAAAGCCTTACTTAAAATAATGAATACAAATTATTCATCTTCTGTCAAATCAGTCTCGTATAAAAAAGATGACACATATGATAAACAATTATTTGTTTCAGCCTTAGAACGTTATCTAGTAGTAAGTATTTAGTAAATCTATTTTTAACCAATAAGTCCGATAAATTATAATATAATAATTAAAAATAATATATTCTAATTAATATAATATATTATTCGTACAAAGATTAGTTCATCAGGACGCACACGTTTTCACGCTTGCCGCGTCAATAAAATTTAATATTATGAATAAAATAAAATTTAGAAATTTAAAAAATGTTTAAGCAATTTCAACCACCAGACACCGGGCTCCTACTGACTGACTAAAAGATTATATATTATAAACTTAAAACTTCTTCGAATAGCGTTGCATCATCTACATAGTATGAGCTTAAAAAAAATGACGCCTATGTATTAGTATGGAGTTATAATCTGATTTTGTATTTAATATAATATGTTCAGTCCGCACGATCGAAGTGTAAAGCATTGAGCGCCGGATTTAATCTCATTTTAATGAGAAGCTGTAAAGTTTTCGTGTGTCGAAGGTATTATAGACACACAAAAGCGCACCTTCTATTTAACATCATGGTTAATACCTACATACTGATGTGGCTATTTTACCACGAATATTGAAAATGAAATATTTCATAGAAATCAAAATTCAAGGGATATATTATAACCTTTTGAGCACAGCGTTACAAATGTTTATCAAGTTAGACAACAAACTTAATATTTAACACCCACAACAAATGGTGATCCATTAATACAAGTTAAAACTAATAAATAAATATGGAGTAAAATAAAAAAAAATATTTAGTATTTTTTTTATTAAAATTAAATAAATAGTATTTAAGAAAAATACACTTCTGATGTACATAACTATATACTTGGAAGGTCTTTGTGCAAATCGATCTGGGTAGGTGCAAGCCACAAGGGACATACCAACTTAGTTCCCGATGTTGGTACTGAATTGGTTGATGTAAGGTATTGTTAATATTTCTTACTATACCAATGTTTTTAAAGTGATGGCGACCACTTACCATCATGTAACACCTACCTAATACAATAACAAAGTTCTTCTTTATTACTAACGAATAACATAGCACTATAATTTATAAAAATATTATAGAATGAAATTAGGTCGCGATGAACCATGAACTTAAATAATAATAGTCCTCCAGACCGATTTTGGCCACGGCGGCCAATTTCAAGAGAGATTAGCCAACTGCGCAGGCCGTATTATAGTGCACAAGTGTGTACGCAAAGACAGGTGCACTCTCTATTCCCTAGCTCTCATAATCCGATGGGTTGGCAATCCGACTTGACCGGAAAAAGTTCAACCACAGAACCAAAAGCTTTACGTACTTTCCGAGGAACGGGAGTGTACACACTTCTAACTCCAGACTCCGGGCTGCTATTGAGAATAATTGTCGACAGAAAAACTTAATAACTTTTTATTGGCTTAACTTCGGATTTGAACCCAAGACCTCGAAGTCTGCAGCCTTACATCTAGCTACTAGATCTAGACTCTAGACAGACTCTTGAAGATCAATACTCACCTGCTTAAAAATATTCTATAACAAAATTAAATTTTAAAGTAAAAAACTTTTATTTGTAGAAAAAATTTGTACGTTTACTAAAAACTTGTTCCCTGGTATGGAACTAGAGCTCGCCTTCGACTCTGTTCGAAAAAAATATATAAGCAAACTTGAGAAATAGCAGAAGTATAATTACGCGATGTAAACTCAAACTTTTTTATTACATTATACTTGGCCGTAGCAAAACTTTTTACCCTTTTAGATAGTATCACCCCGCCTTAAAGTCACGCGGGAACTAAGTTTAACATTATATATAACTATGGATGTTGGACTATCTGCTTGAGATGATAGGCTGAAGAAGAATATTGATAGCTTTCTATACTAATGTTATAAATGGGAAAGTAACTCTGTCTGCCTGTCTATTTGTTACGCCTAAACCATTAAACCGATTTTGATGAAATTTGGTGTGAAGTTATCTTGAAGTTAAGGACATACGATTTTTTATACCTAGCGCTTACGGAAAAACTACATGTGAAAACTAGTTTGATATTATGTTTCAGTGGACGATTCAAAAGTGTTTGCCAGAGCCTAATTGCCTAAATATATTTTGATATTCAAATCGGTCTTAAAACAGCAATGTGAGATTAGACATTCCAAAAATAGCGAATGAATATAAATGATTACGTTAATATTTTTTATAATTAGATACGTACACTCAATATGTTTGTGTAAATACAGGCACAAGGGATATAACATCTTAGTTCCCAAGGTTGGTGGCGCATTGGTGATGTAAGCTATGGTTAACAATTCTTTCAATACCGATGCCAAAAAAAACCTAATGAGACGTAGAAATAACAATACCATCCAACCATCACTATTATATTTATAATACCCGAATTAGCCATTCATGAACCTTACTATTATGCATTAAAGAAAATGTAGTTAATTAAGATTTCCCACTGTAACAAAGATAATTAGAAACATTGAGTCTGGAAGATAATTCTTTTAACATTCCTATGCCTGTACCGGTCACAGGTTGAATGGTCGGAGAGATGGCATTTGTATCACTTTTGAATGTTCTCGTGAATTATATAGTAATTAGTTTCGATCTTTAATATCATAACAATAAATATAATCAGTATTGTAACAAGTTAAATGGTTTTTTTTTGATAAATTAGGAACGCGGGCTAACTGTCAATGATAGTCATTGTCCAGAGATTTATTAACCATTCCTTACATCGTTAATGCGCCGCCGAATTTTAGAACTAAGATGTTATGTCTCTTACACTGGCTCATTTACACATCAAGGAATACAACACTAAGCTAAGCATTACTGTTTGTCGGTAGAATATGTTATGAAAATAATATTTCCTCATTAAGATAAAGTTAGAAAGTTATATCCATTGTAACGATAACGCATATGTTAGTTCCCTCATAGCGCTTGTATATACAATATGTTTGTATGCCCCTATCTGGCATGAAGCTAATTACGTTCCATTTCGAATGTATTTATTCTAGTTTTCCGCCTCTTGTTTCACATTAACATTATTACGTCATAATAATACGTAGCGCGTTTTATAGTCACGTGATATCAAAGTTTACAAAAAGTATATCGAAGATCAATGTTACTGATAACGTAATAAATTAAATTCAAATTCATTTTAGATACAAAATTCGATTATATGATATTTCTGAAATGTGTTTGATTAATTTCATATTCATATTAAGATTAAACCAACTTATATATCTTCCCGCAGCTCATTAAGAGTTATTCAACTTAATTAATCATAATTGATTCGCCTTGTACGAGACATCATTAACTAATGAATTGAATTTATTAGTTATATAATAATTCCTTTGTATTAATATCCATTATATTCAAAAATTTAGAAGAAATAAGATACTGGACCTGTAAATACAGTGAGTTATTATTAACATACGGAAAAATACGATAAATAAATAAAGGCAAATACTGAAAAATAAACAGATCCTTACACTTATGTTATATACTAGTTTTAGTCCGCAGCTGCGCCTACGGTTTTATACTAGTCCCTTTTTTTGCAAATCCTCGCTAGTCAGTTACATTGTGTTATTTAATCCATAACTTTTTAGGCTATTTTATGTATTGAAATGGCTAATTTGAAGATATAAGACCAGCCCATTTGTTTAAACACCTACTAATGGTATAAACCACTAGCGGTGTTAAACCACTTTAAACACGACTATTTATAAACATAAGTTATTTTCTGTAATTATTTGTAATATTATGGTATACATGTAATACATATATATATATATATATATATATATAATCAATATGTGCCTTTTAATTCAACGCAGAATATATCACTATAAATAGAGAAACACAAATAATTATTTTTATTTAAATGTATTTTTAGTTAAAGTTTACATATTAATTTGGCCCCAAATATAGATAAAATAAAAAGCGTATCTGCACATACGATCATAAATAACATCATGATGACATATGTCGACGCATTACTCGACGAAACGGTTACAGAAACTATATAATACCTGGAGTTGGTTTCGCAAAAAGAGTTACATGTTCTTTTTAGAATCAGCCCTTTCCTTTATTATTTAACTTTGTGTAGCTCTAGGTTTATTATAAAAAAACTCTAGTTTCTTAGAACTCCATTACATTTGAGTTGAAGCTCACGGCGACTTATTTTCTTATTTCATTTCCAAACAAAACCTGCATAACTTTTACAAAAGATAATTCAACTTTTAAGAGTTTTCTTTAAAAACAATGGACATTGAGCACGGACTTTTCAAATTTTATTTTCATTACAAACAAGTCAAAGAAAATAATAGCAAATATAATTTGTCTCTCAGTTCATTTACTTTGGTATAAAAATTATTTAAACTGATTATGTTTATAATCAGATCAAGACAATTAAGAATTCAATTAATGACTTACAAAGAGAATAATTCGATAAAAAAAAAACCAATAATTGATTTATTGGTCCAGCTCAAAGCTCAAACCCGGCCTGGGTTCCAATTTTCAAGGTATGTCAGTCAGTATGTCAGTCCAAAAAGAAGGACAGTAGCCTTAAATTTAAACTCATTACCTTTGTGTTCACAATAAAAAAAAAACATAATACGGCCTCGATCACCTAAAATGTGGTAACAGAAAAAATAATACTGAATGATTACTTACCTACTAGACCAACGAGGTATTTATATAAATATAAATTATATAAAAGAAAACTTATTATGTATATATTATTCCCACAACTCAAAAAAGAAACCCTTCTTTTGAGGAGAATGAAAAATATAAAATGGTGTTCCATTGCAGATTGGTGAAATTCTTGCGGTTCTTTTCACTACCTAGCACAATCTTGTGATTTATATAATACAAATTAATAGAAAAAAAAAACTGTGATTCTTTTCTATACATAACACCTATTAGGAAACCATAGTTCTATCAATTTATACTATATTCCAAGTAAACAATATCAAAACGTTATATCAACTGGAGACTTACATCAAGTAGATTATGTACTTGTATTCTCAGTATACAAAGTTTCAAATTAATATACAGTTCAAATAACACGTGTATATATTGTAACCACAACAAGTGTTGACGCGGATCATATGTTTAAGCTGAATGGATCATTAATTTAACTCTCAAGGCTCAGAGAGAACAACGTAACTCACGTTGTTACTAAGCTTGAGGTCACCCATTCCGCCGCAACTAAGCTGGCAGCACAACTTATACGAATTCCATTATCCGATGTAGAAATATTATTTACTCATAATAATAAAACTGAAAACTTCTAATGGGTTCGGAAAAGAAACTAATCTTAGCCTCTAACGCAGCGGGTTTTCATCAGTTGTTTTCTGATCTAAGGTGTTTTTTTCCGAACCGGTGGTAGATTCTTGACAATCAGTAAGTTAATGTAATATTTCTATAATGAATAAATTTTTTTAACATTTCACTCTTTTTTTCAATTTAATAAAAAGATAGCCAGGATGCGATCGTTTCATTCCCAAAATAAGCTATCATTTATATACAAGAACATGTAATTCACATATGTCACGTCAATAGTCTAAATTTAAGTGGGAGAAACTACAAAATGCAGCTACTTATAATAAAATAATGTTAAATACCAAAACCTTCTTTAAAAATGCAACTTCTGTTATAAGTTTTATACATTATATATAATGGCATAGTACACTATTCATTTAAAAAAAACGTATTCACATTTAGTAATATAGATACAACTTACGAGTATGCTACAAAAAAAGTTAAACAAATTACTTACAACTATAAAAGAACGGCGCTTTAAGAGTACGCATTAAGAACTAACAAACGGAATACTTACGTGTAAATTATACGTTAAGTAAAGCTACTTTTACTCAAAAGGGAAATTGCAAACGTTAGTTACAAAAGTTTCTGCAATTAACTTAAGTTTGATGTAAAAAATGTAACAATTAAGTATTTTTTGGTGACTCTCTGAAAAATTTCAAACGGTTACCAACTTTTCTATTTGATTAAAATGAACAAAAATGTAGTTTATGTGCACTTTTCTAAATTTTTCGACATTTTGTTCAGCAATTTTGAGCAGAAAACTTGTGCACGTGACTGGAGTAAAAATATTTAAAACAAAACTAAGCAATAAATTTTGCAGAAAAACTTCACAGTTAATTTCGTTATATATTAAAATGGCTTGTTCATAATGCACTATTGGCCAAACATATAACCATATGTAAATACAATGTTATCTGCGAGCAATTTTGGATTGTGCTTTGCCCCAACCGTTCGCAGCTATGAGTTAAATTTCCAGATTTTGTTTTTGATTACTTTATATTGTCATGCATGACAGTGTTTCTACAGTTAATAATTATTTGTCTCATGGTATTATGAGAATTCTCTCGTTGATCATGTATCAAACGCAAAAATCTGCTTATCACGAGGTTAAAGTGGAGATGGGCTGGTCATTTGGCCAGACGGGAAGACGGAAGGTGGACTAAAGTCGTCACGGAGTAATGGCCTAGAGAAGCAAAAAGGCCAGTGGGCAGACCACCCACACGATGGTCTGACGACTTTAGAAAAATGGCAGGCGTTCAATGGATGTGATTAGCACAGGACCGGGAGAATTGACGCACCTGTAAGGAGGCCAGGAGGCTGAATATGATGATGATGATGATTATAAGAATTGAAACTACCCTAGAACATTTAACTCACTAATGATGTTTGTTGAAGCTTAAGAAAGTTACATAACTGAACAGATGTGTCTGTAATAGTTCACGTGACAGAATAAGCAATGTAAATTTGTTCATAGGTACAACTTTAATGCAAAGAATTTATGACGATTTTTTTAATCGAAACTCCCTTTAATGCTATTAGCAACTTTCTTTTTAGTATTTTCCTAAAATAGCCAAAATCTTTATATTCTAGTTTTCCGGATCAAGTTAACCATCTTTATAAAGAGACTAGGTAATCGTCCCGGCTTCGCACGAGTAGATAAGAAGAAAAATGTATTTTGGATAGGGTTTGCGTAAAATCCTAATAATGATTGTTAGTGAGCGTCTACGTTGGAGAAGAATTAACTCTGATAAATTTCAATTCAATCAGGCGAATAGTTTAGGAGATTTCGTGATGAGTGGTATTTCGCATGTACATACATATATGAGTTATAGATAACAAACACCTTTTTTGCTATCAACAATAACAATTACAATGACATACTTGTGGTAAAAACCTCATTAGGTTTAAACCATGGAAAAAAAACTTTAAGTGAAGTATCAATCCTAAAATTAATAGTAATATTAGGATTGTCTCGAATATGATAGAAGAAACCAAATTTGCAAAATGGTCTTACTTGAATGTTACTGCGCACGTCTAACAAATATTTAAACTTGACCTTTCAAAATATGTCATTACTGTATGTCATTCATAAATATATTTTACATAATTTAAAAGTTACTTTAATATATTTCTTGTGGTTATATCAACTCTGACCTTTATAACAATCAACTGAAAACTATAGACTTACTCCGCAATTATCTAAGAGACCTTTCTGTCCCTTAAAATTAGATGTCCTTTGCTTTGGGTATAAAATGTCCAAAGGGACTTAATCTTTTACATTCATATAAAACATTAAGAGATTGTTTTTCCATTTAGGAAAAGTGTTCTCGAAATTTCGTCTCCGCTTACGCCATATTGAATTTGGTGTGACGTCACATACTGGGATTTTTAAAAGTTGCGATCGAAAACGTGTCAAGGATACTTTAAATTTTAAAGTAAAATTCTGCTGTATTTTCTGAAGTCAGTTTCACTAAAAGCAAATGTTATGCAATGTGACTTAATATGCTTCAAACGAAAAGTTTGTTACATCATTACATTATAGTGTCAACTTCAACTACTATTTCTTTACAAAAAAATATTATACTCCTCTTACAAGTAGCTGGTAAAATTACCTTAGACATTTTATATTTTTTGGCAAGGAGCCTACTAATATACTATGTATTTATATTTTTCTACTAAATGCATTGAAGAAATCTTAAGTTGTAAGTTATGAAATTTTAGCCAAGGGCAAAGGGAAAAAAGGCCAAAATTCTCAAATCAGTTGTATTTTTTTATGTTTATTACTTCAGAAATCTGTCATTTATAAGCTTTTTTTTTATTTGGGAAGGTATATCGATGATACATAGCTATACTGGAAATCATTTTCCGGATTCTATACATAATTAATACACATTGTTACATACTACTCTGATATTTCTGCAACGACAGATAACATTTAGTACTCTCTACGTAACTAAAGTGGTCTCCAGTATCAGACAGACGGTCACCAAGCCGAAAAACCTTTGAAGCTTTAAATGTAACTTTGAATCTTTCTCTGACAATTTAACCGATCATTATTATTATTATAAAGCGTCGCTTCTGTTTAGTGGACAGCTTATATGGCTGCTCATCCTATCCAACTTATGCATTCAATACAAATCTCGTGTAGATCGAACCGTGTAGATAAATCGAATAGTTAATCGGATATTCTGTCAATAAATTTCTTAGTAACAACTCCGAAAGAAGTTAAAAATGTTACACCTACGGGAGTGTAATGACCTTTCAAGGATAGCACGTAAAGCTGATTATCCTAATGTCTTCCCAGTCTACTATCTTATCAGACTATGAGATGGAGGAGAAGAAAACCCCGTAAAGAGTACACCTGCTTATTCCTACGAACTTTTGTGTTACAATGCGAATATATCTCGCCCGTTTGAAATATTTTCGAGATGGGCCGCTGTGGCAGAATCTTAGTGACGCCTTTGAAATCTGTTCGACTGCAATCCACTGCTCGAAATTTTCAACAGATGGAATTTAGATTTATGGATAGATCCCTAAATTCCATCCTCACCACCTCGATGTCTGGAAATCCAAAGCAGTGCGATTTTTAAGGCATTTCTTACCTCGTAAAATCACTCTGTGGGACTAGCTTTTGCCGGCGACTTTACCGAAGGGCGTACTTATTCCTTTAAGGCTAGCAACGCACCTGCAGGACCTCGGGTGTTGCAGGTGCGTTGTTCGGATGACCATGGGCGGTGGCAGTCACTTTCCATCAGGTGAGCCTCCTGCTCGTTTGCCTCCTCTTATATAAAAAAACAGATTTATTGTCCAATATTTTTTTTTTTTTTTATATTCGCCGGGAGGGCAAATGACTCTACTCCACCTGATGGTAAGTGGTAGTAGAGTCCAAACGCGACGACGGCCAGTACAGACGGGATAAACGTTCTGCACTAGCCGCCTTCGCCTTGCCGGCCCGCAAGATGCCTCTTCACGCCTCGTTTGAATGAACCCGGGTTGTAAGAGGAGGGGAACACGTGAGCTGGTAAGGAATTCCATTTTTTGGAAGTGCGACAAAGAAAGGAGTTGCCAAATTTCTTTGTTCGCGATGGAATTGATGTCACAGTTAGGCGGTGACATCGAGAACCAGCTCGCGTGGACTTAAGAAGGAAGGGGGAAGCAGGAATTAGAGAGAATAATTCCTCAGAGCACTCGCCGTGATACAGTCGATAGAAAGCGCTCAGTGCTGCTATCTTACGACGCAATTGTAAAGGTTCAAGGGTGTTTGTGACCTTTACGTCGCCAATAATGCGTACGGCACGTCGCTGCAACCGGTCCAAGGCCTCAAGTAGGTACTTAGCGGAGCCATCCCAAAGGTGCGAGCAATATTCCACGCAAGACCGTACCTGTGTTTTGTACAGCAGGCACAGTTGTTGTGGCGTGAAAAAGCGCCGCACCTTGTTCAGAACTCCGAGTTTCCGTGAAGCTGTTTTTATAACAGCCTCGATGTAATCCCTTGGACTAAGGTCGCAGCGAACGTCAATCCCCAGCATGGCGATTTTGCTTTGCATCACCAGCGGAGTACCACAGAGGGAGGGAAGAGGGGAAAATGTTGACTTTTTCGCCGTGAGAGCGCATACCTGTGTTTTCTTGGCATTAAACTCAACAAGATTATCAGAGCCCCATTTGGCGATGAGCTCTAACGTCCTATCGAGTTCAATGACAAGATTCTCCCGCCTCTCCTCAGTTTCCGCCCGCCCAGCCACTGCGCGTCCGTGGTATCCACCATGCACTGTACTATCATCTGCATAGCAATGTATGTTCCCAAGGGAGAGCATATCATTGATATGCAAAAGAAAGAGTGTGGGAGATAGCACAGATCCCTGGGGGACCCCAGCATTCACTACATAGAATTGTGAAGCGCAACCATCTACTAAAACACGAAGGCTACGCTTGTGTAGGAAGCTGGCAATCCAGGTGCATAGCTGAGCAGGCAGACCATATGCCGGTAGCTTGGAGAGAAGACTTCTGTGCCAGACCCTGTCGAAAGCCTTGGAGATATCGAGGCTGACAGCCAACGATTCTCCATGCTTGTCAATAGCTTCACCCCAGAGGTGTGTTACGTACGCTAGAAGATCACCTGTGGACCGTTTTGGTCGAAACCCGTACTGACGATCATTAATTAGACAGTGATCTTCTAGGTAATTGATCAGTTGGTTGTTTAAAATCCGTTCCATCACCTTACAAAGTACTGAGGTGATAGCTATGTCGATAGTCTATGGTGATAATTTGTCGGGTCAGACCGATCCCCTTTTTTGGGAACCGCTTGCACATTAGCTCTTCTCCAAGCCTCCGGCACACATCCCGAAGAGAGAGAAAGTTGGAACAGGCGCGTTAACACAGGAGACAGCTCCGCTGCGCACTTCTTCAGCACTATGGCTGGTATTCCATCGGGACCGCTAGCTTTCCGTACATCAAGTGATTGCAGCTCCGCACGCACATCACGTTGCCTGATTTTAATGTCAGGCATCGTATGGCCACATGCAGGTATTGTAGGTGGCAGTGCACTACAATCATCGATGACAGAATTGTCGGCAAAGAGTTTAGCCAGGAGATCAGCTTGCTCTTGCGGACTGTGAGCTAGCGATCCGTCCGGATTTCTGAGCGGTGGCAGCGAAGGTTGGCAGAAATTGTTTTGCACAGACTTGGTCAGACGCCAGAAGCTACGGGAGCCCCTAGGATGCGAAACAAGGTCATGACCAATCTGTACAATGCGCTGTGCATCCGCTCTCGTGTATGCCTTCCTACAGGATTGATTGATTCTATATCTTATTTACAATATTCGATCAAAGTACTTAAACAATTGAATTACTGAATTATACTTCCTTATCTTTGTTTGATTATATTGACTAAGAAGTTATATATTGTTTATGATAGAGCTAAAATTATAATCAAGTCAAAACGTTATTCAGGAACTCAAGCATAATCTTAAAAATATATACCAATTAAACATGAAGTTAACACCAAAATGGTAATATTCAAGTAGGCTTATATAATAGTATTATTTATAATGCAAAGCTATAACCAATTCAGAATGTAATTCGAGAAGAAACGGCAAGAAACTTAGTTCTTTCTATTAATTAAATTACATAAGTATGTTAATTAGATTATTATTTATTCAGCATGAAAATCGACGTATTCTTAACTCTAATTAAATTAACTCTACGCTTTATAATATATACTATATAGTAATTTATCTTTTTATAAACAAACCGAACACCATGCCCTATAAATTGGCTTGGCTTAGCAGATCTGAAAAGTTTTTTTATTATCTATACTTATAGTGTATATAATGTTATATAATCGATAACAAGTGACAAGAAATACAATTTCGTATAAAAATGTTTATTTAGAATAGAAGCGTTACATTAGCTTAATGATTAACAACGACACAATAACAATAAGACAAGAAACTCAGCAGTTGCCTTTTATACTTATTACAATACATATCCATATTAATTTCAATTAAATGTATAAAGTAATAAAAGCAACAGCCCGTCAATATACCCCTGCTGGGCACAAACCTCTTCCGGTGTATGACGTCAAAGCAAATGGATTAAGCGAAGCTTTAATTTGTTTATTTTCAAACCATACGTGTTATTATTATGTTCGTAATATAATTGTTATTACATATTTGAATTAAAGAAGATAAAAATAGCACGCGTAAGTTAATCCATGTGATGAGAGTTGAGCGTCTTTAAAAACATTATTACAAAGAAAAAAGTTTTAAGGTAATAAAAAAAATGTATTTTTCGTTTGAATATAGTTAAATCGATAAAAATATTAAACATGTTATCGGCAACATCTAGGGTTGTCACATGCAAAAACGTTTCGTCAATGCTTTATAAAGTCAATTCATATTATTATTATTATTTTTTATATGTCCGCGATGGCAAGTGACTCTACTCCACCTGATGGTAAGTGGTAGTAGAGTCCAAACGCGATGACGGCCAGTACAGTCGGGAAGAATGTTCTGTACTAGCCGTCACCGCCTTGCCGGCCCGCAAGATGCCTCTTCACGCCTCGTTTGAAGGAACCCGGGTTGTAAGAGGTGGGGAACACGTGAGCTGATAAGGAATTCCATTTTTTGGTAGTGCGACAAAGAAAGGAGTTGCCAAATTTCTTTGTGCGCGATGGAATTGATGTCACAGTTAGGCGGTGACATCGAGAACCAGCTTGCGTGGACTTAAGAAGGAAGGGGGAAGCAGGAATCATGAAAGCCGATGCTATTCTGACACACAGGATAAGAGCCTGTGAATATCCCACTGTTGGGCTAAGGCCTCCTCTCCCTTTTTGAGGAGAAAGTATGGAGCTTATTCCACCATGCTGCTCCAAAGCGGGTTGGTGGAATACACATGTGGCAGAATTTCAATAAAATTAGACACATGCAGGTTTCCTCACGATGTTTTCCTTCACCGTATAGTACGATATGAATTATAATCACAAATTAAGCACATGAAAATTCAGTGGTGCTTGCCGGAGCTTGAACCCACGATCATCGGTTAAGATTCACGCGTTCTTACCACTGGGCCATCTCGGCTCTCTCATACATGTAGGATACATGTATAATTATAGTTAATGTCGCAATTCTTATATTTAACGATCTTGTACAAACCGTCGACCTTATAATCATTGTCTTCAGCCGTACCCCAACATCATTTGTAGTGAAGACATCAGATCATTATATACATGTTACATAGAAATCTAAAGCTATAAGCTGTCATCTATCGCATGGACGTCGCTTGATTTGTTACGACGAAAAAATATTAAAATGTTTGAATATTCAAACTGGCAAGCCTACAAAACATACTGTTCTTAAATCAATAAGCTCAGCTCGCAGACTACATATTATATAGGATTGCTCACAGTTTAACATAAAGTATCATCACCTTTATCATCTGACAGGTCAAAGCTTTACTGTAAAAAAATGTTTCTTTTATAAGCTTAATTCTCTTTAACATGGGATATTTTAATATTAAAAAAATAATTGTCTGATTTATAAATAATAATATTGATTATTAATTTAATGGGGATATTAATTGACAAAACTTAGCACAGACGATTATTTTGTCTTGAAAATGTCATGCACGAAAATATTTGTTTTTTTTTATGACTGGCAATCCTACTGAGATCACGGCTAAAATATTCATTGAAAAACAAATAACTGAATATATGAATACAAGAGGCCGACTCGAAATTCATTGCAAAACTGTCTTTGAATAAAAATACTAACACGATATTATACTACATATGCATAAATTCACATTAGTGTATCTGAGTTGTTGTTGTTGTTGTAATGTCTTATGATTGACATTATATGTTGCCATAATAATTAATGTGGTTCATAGTTACAGGTAAATGTAATAAAAACTGTGAATTTAATAACATTTACCAGTTGTTATTAATAAATCAACTAACGTTGACGTAAATAATAAAACAATCAAGATCTTTTTCAAATCAAGATTCTTTGATCACTTTTTATTAGTAATTATCCTACATTATTTATAGGTACATAAATGAATAGTATATGTATATATATCCATGACTATTTTATTTGTGCAGACTATCGAAATATAATTTCAGTTATACGCTTTGACCTTTCTCCAAACGTTGCTCGAAATAGCATTATGAACAATATGTAAATCATTATAACGACGACAAGAGCATTTCAAGATAAAGCAATCCTGACGTCGCAATATGATGTCAAATATTTATAACCCAGTATCTGAACTAGGTTTTTCTCATTCAATTATAGACCGTATGACTAAAAAAATAAAGGCGTGTAATGCGTGCATATATCATAAATGCAATTTCGAAATGGATCCATTCGTTTAAAAAACAATTGGATAAGAATGCGTAAACTGTACACTAAATTCTGAAAGCAATATTAATATTTGAATAGATATTTGAGTTTTCTACTTGATGAAATCACACAGATTGTTTCAAAATAAGCAGGTTATTATATTATTTATATATAATATAAATAAATATATATATATATATATGGGACAAGATAAACGAGACAAACAAATATTGAGCACATGGCGCTACCCAATGTTTGAAACCACAATCTTTAAGGAAAATTTACATTTAATCAGAAACCAAATATATTTAAAATATAGTTCTAGAAAAAAATTTATCATGGAATAAAAAATGATAATGAATGACGCAAGCAAGGAAAAAAATGTTTGTTTTATCAGTTTGTAGAGAAAAAAAAACAGTATAATTAACAGTGACAGTTTTATTTCTGACTCCGGTAAGATGAATGAGTTATTTGACGGCGGAAATTAAGTCTGTTACATGTTCGTCTTCAACCATTTATACTATAACAGATAGGTGCTTCACAAAGTTTTACACGCGTTAATCGTTACTGCTCTTTTACTGGTGGATGGGCTAATGGGCCAGCTGATGGTATGTGGTAACCACCTCTCATAGATATTGGCGATGTAAGAAATATTAACTATTCCTTACATCGAAAACCTCACGATATTATGTCCCTTGTGTTGTAGTTACACCGGTTCACTCACCGTCTCACCATGAACAAAACAATACTAAGTATTGCTATTTGGTGGTAGAATATCGAATGACTAGGTGGTACCATCCGAAACAGCTTGCTCAATGTATGTTTATAACGACCACTTCACGTTCCCCGTTGGGATACGGGGTAAACCAAGTTTTAATGTTTTTAATTTGATTTAATAATTTATCACTGCTATTGCTGTTTAGTGATAGAATTTCTGATGAACGGGTGGTACCAACTCACACGGGTTTGCACACGTTGGAAAAAGCATTACGCATTTCTCCAACAGAAACAGAGGGTTGTGGGACTCGCCTGTGTCCAAGCGCCAAGGCAACGAGTGCACCCCGAATATCAGAATACCCACTAAAAAACCAGCAATATCCTTTCCGTCTTAACGAGGACCGCCTCGGGATCGCTTGCGCATGCTACCGTGACAAAATAGCTTATACTCTGACTTAACACGTAGGCTACCTGAAACTTACCCCCTACTAACTTACCTTCCACATCATCGCAATGGAAACTAGTGTTATTGTCTAAATAACCTTTCTCATAAAATGAAATATCAAACGCAAATAGATTATTTTCAAATCGGACTGATGGCTTTATAAGTATAGATAAGTATTAAATTTTCTTCAAGTCATGGTATAAGATTTGCATCTGATATTGTTCTCTTAACTGACCCTAAACTGTCAAATTAACCCAGACGTAGAAGTCATCTCGGTCCATAAGTATTGTAAGAATTTCAAGCTATTCTTTATATATCTGTACTTGCATTCGAAGACTTTACAAATTGATAGTATTTTGATTAAAATAACAGATGACTAGGTGATACCCAGTCTCGCATTCACATTTTCAAGTTGCATTGTAAAAATTTTTCTCGCTAGCAAATAATTCTTTGCACAATATATGAAAGCGCGGTGGTTGTTTCACCTTTTGCTACTCTATTTTATGGATAGATCGCGGTTTTCCTTCGTGAATTAATAATGCCATTTTATATTTAGCATGCCCTAGTTTTTCGTCATTTGGATTCTAACACCTATTAGCTCCTAATCCCTTGAGATAAGGATTTGAAAGTTAAGAATTCAACTCTTTCGTATGCAGACGGTGTTCTAAGAAATCAATTTTCTGTTCATTTAAAATACAGAAGTAAAATTTTCCGCACGAGTCGAAGTGTACCGAACAGTCGTTTCAATCCAATTTGCTAGTAGATGTAGATTAGTTCGCTTCTAAACTGTTAAAGTAAACTCGGTGTCTTTTTATTGCCACAAGTGCGAAACCATTTAAGTCTATGAAGAGAAATGAGGTTGTCGGACACCTAGAAGGTATAATAAGTTCCGCTTAATTTTTTTTCAGCTTAATTTTTTTCTCATAGAATTTATCTTATCTGGATGAAGCAATTTTTATTATTTAAAAGTTATTAAATACATTATTTACACTAATAATATAAATGTGAAAGTAACTTTGTCTGTCAGTATATTACGCTTTCACGATTTTATACTATTTTTATACCTGACACCTGTCCCTTAACACACTTGAGAAGCCGCTGGCGTTTTCTAGTTTGGTATATTACCTCAGTCGCCCAGGTACTTAGAAATTAATGGAGCTAAAATGTATTGCTGTTTTTCCAATTACTTAGCCAATGGCAATGCATATGTAAAATACCAGTATTGCCAGCACACAAATATCAAAATAACTCAGTCTCTTATAAAATGTTTTACAAATTATAATTCTTTATAACTTTTGTGTGAAACGAAAGTTCATGGCTTAAATAATTCAAAAATAATAATGATATCATACAATTTAACAATAATGAAATAAAATTGTAATTTATATAATTTTATTTAACGTATTTTTGATATTGTATTATTTGTACACAAAATTTCATTAATTTTTTAAAGTCGAAAGGTAAAAACAAATTATGACGATTCATTATCGCGAATACATGACTCGTTCACAGCAAATAATTTAATATCATAAATTTATATATCATCATAACATATCGTGGTTTCTTTCACGGTTCTTGTCAAGTCATATTTGTTTTCCATAAGAATAATGCTTCTGCATCTGAGTGCATCTGATTTTGCAGGCTTTATATAAAAATTAAAATGATGTATAAAGTTTATTTTTGAACTTTTTAGTGTTTTTAAAACATAACATTACTTTTTTTATCAAATTGATCTCTTATACAATAATACACCTTTGACCACATTGACTTCTAACAAATTCATCAAAAAAAAAACCATGCGTGAATTTCACTGCAGACAGATGCAGGTTCTCTGGGAAAATAATATGAAATGTTAGACTCAAAATTTCATAACTTTTTATTATTAGATTCAGGCGACATCCACGCGGGTGAAGCGTTGGGCACTATTATTGAGTAAATAATAAATTCTACATGTATGTAGGTCTAAATCCAATATACCTTTGACCCAAAAGAAAATTGCAGTAAATATAAACCTATTTATATTATTATAAGATGTTGCAAACAAAATAAACCATAATATTTTCTGAATTGATTCTGTTTCATTTGTCTATCCCCAATCCAAACCATATTTATTATTTCTATTTTAATATTTTTAAATAAATATAATTAAAATATGGTAAATTTATTCACAATTTTTTCAAATTTTTAAAAATCTATTGAAATTAATTACGTGTCTCTACGTAAATCGTTAGTTATAAACAACGTATGTTAGATTAAAGAAATAAACAGACGATTTTTGTCTACAAATCTTCCAAAAAATTTTTTTGATAACTTGAACCGTTGGTAGACTATTCATAAGTACTTGTAAAAGTTAATTTGAATAAAAAATATTTTGAATTTTGATTTTGTGTCAAGCTCAATAATGTACAACAAAATAATGGGTTATTTTTTACGCTGATATCTATTATTATATCGACATTGAACTTAATTTATTATAATTATTTATTCAGAAATGAAACAGACAAATAAAAATATAATATAATAAAATTGTCTTTTGAAGACGGCTTATAAAAAAGAACGTTTCAACCCATCAACTTTCTATTGATTATTATCGTTACTCAACATAATAGCTTAATACTTATAATATGTATATAAGTATATGTATATGTATATATATATGTATATGAAGTCAATGGTTAAAGAGAATTTAGGAATATTGAGGTTTTTAAATGTCAATTTTAAGGTTATTCATTTAAAATCAAAACTGCTCCACTATACTATTAGCGTTTTAAATATGTGGAATATTGTGTAAATTCGATGTTTAAAATCGAATTATAATATCTCTTAGAAACAAATATACACAATGAATATTTATATGGAACTAATACAACTTATTTAAAATTCAAAACAAAAAACTTTAGAATTTTTTAAATCCCAATCATTAAATGTGAAAACTTTTTGTACATCCTATAAATGCAATTTTTATAAATATTTTAATTATCTTAATATTTAATTTAAATATATCTTGAAAATAATTATATTTTAAGGCTAAAGCTTATATGAAATGGTAAAGATTTTTTTATTTTTAAGTAAATTTATATAAACTGAGCAATTTTATTTATTACTTTATACAATAATCCACTTATTATACTTTATTAGTTTACCAAGCGTATTAAATTCTCAATAAGAATATAACAAAATTACAAACACATTTTTTTAGTAGGAATGAAGAAAGATTATTTTAAATAAAATTTATTTAGAACTGAAGTTGGGAGCACATGTAAATATTCAGACAACATAACAATTACGAAATTACATGTTTTGATTTATTCTTTGGAAACAGTCGTTGTTTTTAATTTTAGTTAAGGATGTCGGGATGAACAATCACAGGGACAGGAGCAATAGGAGCTACAATGATTGGCTCCGGTTTGACGACGGATTCCTCGGGAATGATGACGGGAGCGACAACAACGGATTCGGGCTCGTCGACGGATTCCTGTGGGATGATCACTGGAGCGACTATGATGGGCTCAGGCTCAGCGATCGATTCCTCGGGGATGATGACGGGAGCGACGATGACGGGGTCAGTCTCGTCGACGGATTCCTCGGGAATGATGACGGGGGCGACGATGACGGGGTCAGTCTCGTCGACGGATTCCTCGGGAATGATGACGGGAGCGACGATGACGGGGTCAGTCTCGTCGACGGATTCCTCGGGAATGATGACGGGAGCGACGATGACGGGGTCAGTCTCGTCGACGGATTCCTCGGGAATGATGACGGGAGCGACGATGACGGGGTCAGTCTCGTCGACGGATTCCTCGGGAATAATGACGGGAGCGACGATGACGGAGTCAGTCTCGTCGATGGATTCATCGGGGATGATGACGGGAGCTACGATGACAGGGTCGGTCTCCTCGATGGCGTCCTCAGGTATAATCACAGGAGCAACGATAATAGAATCAACTTCAGGATGATCTACGGACACTGGCTTGTCGGAGGCAGGCTTAACGTTAACGATGATTTGGACTAGAGGTGAGCCCACAGGTGAAGGGACAATAGCCGGTCCAACAGAGATGGGTTGGTAATCACCTTCCACGATTGTGGGTCCAACGGAGATAGGCTCGTTTTCGACAATGTCAGGTGTAACAATACCGGGTACAGCAAAGCGCGTGGGGCCAGCAACAGCCACGGCTAAGCAAGCAGCAGTAATCAGGAAGATTTTCATTATTACTAAAAAAAAATTAAAGCAATTTATTATTTATTTGTGAAGCACTTATTTAGTTTTTTTTTTTTTTTACTTTTTTAAGACGATATATATATATATATATATATATATATATATATATATAATAATTTAAAAACAAATGCTTTACTCACTATTTCGTTACGCAATCTGTGAAAACTATGAAAGCATTGGCAAATCGCTGGAGTTTTATACTTGATATTATCTCGATTTGACATTGTAAAATAATCATAGATAATTTAAAATATAAAAATTATATATAATCTATATCACATAAGCGTAATCCCCAGTACAGAGAAACGATTAAAGGCTACAATTTTTCTTGAAAATTCATCTATGTAATTATACTATTTATTAATCTTTACTTTTATTTAAGAAATAAAGCTGAGTGTAGTTATTATAAAATCATACATAATATATAATTATGAAGATAATTATATTCAATTGAGTATATTTTCGGAATTAATGCGACTTTCACAAAACATTTTATACGAGGATATGTTAACTGTGTTGAATAGTTTTTAGATATAGCTTGGTTTAGATATATTGGAGGAGTCGAAAATAATTCGTTCCAAATTCAAATAAATGAATATATAAAACTGTTTATGGAATATTTATAGAAAACCAAATGTGTTGCAAAATATATACATAAATTATATAGTGACGAGCTGGTTGGCGTGGTTAGTGGATGCTTGCCTTTCACGCCGAAGGTTGTGGGTTCGATTCCCACCCAGGACAGATATTTGTGTGCATCAACATGTCTGTTTATCCTGAGTCTGGGTGTAATTATCTATATGAGTATGTATTTACAAAAGAAAAATAGTATATGTAGTATATCAGTTGTCTGCTTTCCATAGTACAAGCTCTGTACAAGCTTAATTTGGGATCAGATGGCCGTGTGTGAAAAATGTCCCAGGATATTATTATAAATTCATCTTTGATGGTCAAGTCACAGTAAGCATTGTTATAAAGTGACAGATATGCTGTTCCAATACGTCAGATATACTCGTCGTTTATGTGGCATATTTTTTTATAGTATAGGAAGGACGAGCATACGGGTCACCTGATGATAAGTGGTCACCAACGACCATAGAGACATTAGCAATGTAAGTGTTAACCCTCGCCCACATCACTACTGTTTCGCGGTGGAATATCTGATGAGTGGGTGATACCTACCCAGATGAGCTTGCACAAACCAGTAAATAATTTCATAAACCACACAAGCTGGTTTCCTCACGATGAGACCAACGAATAGAGAATGCACCTGTGCTACACTGATACTTGTCCATACTAACCTGCGCAGTAATCTTTTAAAATAGTCACCGTAACCAAAATTGGTAAGGTGGACATCATCATCATCATCATCATCATCAGCAGTACAAAAATAACAAATGTCTTCATACAAATAAAACTTCCATGTGTTAGTAGGTAACTTTTGTCCGTTTCTATACCCTGAAATCGTGCTCGCCAAATTTCATGATGATTGGTTGAATGGTTTGACGTGAACGCTTAACAAAGAATTATTTAGGATTAGTTAGGTCTATTTAGGATGAGAAATAATTCGTTTTTTCTTTATTTTACTTTTATTTGACATTTCATTTACTTTTATGCCTTACGTAACCTTTATCGCAATTTACGTTAAAAATAAATCAAAACGGAAACGTGAACAGATCGTAACACCACTTACTAAGGTATACTAACTGAAACCAATCGTAAGCTTAATAGAGTTTTTATGAATCCGATGAAAACATAATCCTTATAACGATAGACATAAAGATTATAATCGAATGCTATCATTTATATTCTCAATTCGGTATAAAGCTTTAACCTAAATTCGTATTGTTTTACAAGCACGTTTTATTTTTCAATGTTTTTTTTATTATATACTTCAACGAAAAGCTTAATTACAACAAGTTTAAGAAAATATGGCCATATATATTTTTCGGGGTATATATATAATCAAAATTAAAAAAAAACAATAGCATGCATACGTGCAATAATAACGTGTATTTGTCGCCGAAAAATCTATTTATGAAATACCTTTTGCATAAAAGCGACAGTCTCGATATGGTCGGTAGATTTTTATTTATATAAAGAAATTAATTCATTTCTAATTGAAGACAACAAAAAAATAAATATAGAGTAAGTAATAACATAAATATTATAATAATAACGAAGTAGATATACGCGCTATGCACACATAAGAGCAGAAAGGGGGAATGATGACAAAAAAAGAATCATGTCGTTTACCGTTTCGGCATACTGGCTAGGGAGCTGGTGATTTACTCATGTTTCATATTCATAACAATTAAAGTTCAGATCAATAAGAATCGATTTGTTCCAGTTAATTAAAATCTTATCTCGTTGCGTTTTTAGTTAAAGCGATTTATTGAATCGCTTCTAAAAAGACAACGCAATAGCATGTTGCTATTGCTTTGTCTTTTAGACACTGGCAACTATAACTATAACTGGCAGACTATTTTTTTCTGTGTACTTATACAATTTCAATAATCGAACAATCAGGGCTGCTGGGTACACGATATATATATATATTTTAATTATAAAAATAAAATACAAGAGTACAACTAGTAAAAGTAAATTAGTAAAACTTTTTAGAATAGTATATAAATATAACCAAAAATAACCTATAAAATAAAAATGTGAACTTACCTTTAGTGTGATATTGTTAATTTTAATATGTTTATTACATATTTTATCATTTATTATGATTAAATTGGATTTGTTAAATTTCCTAAGAAAAGAATAAACATATGGAACGATACAAGATATAACAAAACTCATAAATATTTATTATGCTTTATTCCAGTAGTTTAATGTTATAGTATACCGTATACTCCTCAATACAATTTCGTCGTATCTGTTGGAATTTAGATTAAAGAAATAACCGCTTCCCTTCTTAGTTATTAAACAATATTAAATATATATGTGTTTTTATATATAATTTATATTTTTTTATCTATCTGTGCATTAAACAAAGATATAAAATATGTGCCAACCATTTGCCAATCACAGACAGAACAACTGCTTCAACGAAGGATCCTTCACACTAACAAGAATTGTTGCCTAGTAATGAGATACTTACGGCCCATTTATAGTATGTGCTGAAGATCTAACGAAACTGGTGGTATTGTATAAATAAAAGTACGGCGGTTAAATGTTGATTTATTATTGTACCGCAAGTGATTGTTTGTCGTCTTAAGTGAATTTCGTTCGCAGCTAATGACAATTATATAACCAATAGCGCATCATAGTGTGCGTGTATAAATACAGCCGTACACTTTATTTATTCTTTATTATAGTTCAATGAGGTGCACACAAGCATCTTTTGCGAGTGTGTGAACGGACTGAATTACAATATTAAGCATAGATGTCAGTTAAACAGTGGTAATAGTAAGTTAATATTAAAAAATATAATTATAAAAATGTAACACGTGTTTCACTTATACATCAATCTATTACCAATTATTATTAGGGTTATTTAATACAAGCGACATTAGTCAAAAATTGGCTTACTAATAGCCATAGAAGAGCCCACCACTTTCTGGTACCATCATCATATTAGCTAGATTGTAGCAAATCGTCGCTAGAATAACATATATTTAAGAAGTCTTATATCAATGCTACAGTCATTAGTTTCAAGTCTACTTCCTCAAGAACTTCATACATATTATCAAAGTAAATGTTTCTTACATTTACTTTGTTAATATGTAAGTGACACTAATAAAGAACTTAAAAATATTTATTGAAAAATCAGAACCAACTATAGAGGCGAGGTTTGGGGCTAATTAGCTAAAAGAATTTAACATATAATTTGGATGGGTTGTTAAAATTATATACGAATCGAACAAACTAACTTTAAGATTTCTTGAATTTTAAATGAGTACAACATAAACGCTGTTTACTTCGGTGGAGAATTTATTCTGTACTGTTTATACTAACTATTAACAACGATACGATAATTTTAACCTTATCAGTCGTAATAATCTGATATTCTATATAAATATTATTGTGACGTGTAGTTTTTAATATTAGATTTCTATGAATTGAATTACTTTTGCGTAATTCATAAAAATTAAAGATCTTAGATAAGATAAAATTGCTTTATCATTTACAGTTTATTTTATCCATAATTAAGTAATTGGGGATTAAATGAAATACGATGTAAATACAAGGCATAGCATGATTATTGTGATTGTGGATTTTTATTGAAAAATAGACACTTTAGTTCTGGATATAATCTAAGCATATAAATAAAATTGAAATGTCTATCTGTGACTTTAAAATAAATGTCGTTTTTAAAGGTAGGTTGGTTTTGGTAATTCGCAGATGCGAATTACCAAAACCAAAACAATCATTTTTTTGTCTGTCTGTTCAGTGTTGTGTTTCCAGGCTAATCTCATAAACGGCTTAAAATTACAAATTGAAATAACTAAATTATTATATACTTCTACTATAATATAAAAAAATATAAATACTTCTTGTATTTCGGGGTTCCGTTTTTTTCAAAATTTTTATAAATGTTTTGGGAAACGACGATAACAGTTAAAATTTATTATTTGCTTTAAAAGTTTCTTTATTTTTTTATTATCATTTATCAAATGGCTTTTGGACAATTTTTTTTCATATAAAACCTTTCAAAATGTCCAAGTAATTCTTAAGATGAAAATAAACAGGCAATCACCAATTCCGTCTTAAGTGTCATATTGATTATATGGTTTGCAATTGTCATATAATGACAATAATAAATATAAAATCTAGTAATCTTTGAACACAATAACGAGTCGGATGAAATTGTGTTATAAAAGAAATACACACAAATAAAAAATTACTACAGTTAATCACAGTATAATTATTTTCTTTCACTGTAATGTAATTTCGTAAACTACATAACTGTTACACTTATTTTTTTTTATCGCCACGTCGCAAACGGTTTTCGTCTAGGACCTTGAATCGTGCAGCCATATTTGCTAACCAACCAACATGACATTTTATTTTTATATTAATTCCATAGTTTTCCGTTTTAAATAAAATATTAAATGTTAAATTAAACTACTCTCCTTGGAATACAAAGGACATATATAGTTCACAATATATTATTCTCTTCATACAATGTAACGCACGTTCATACGTTTTGGAACTAAAAACCAGCACATATCATTAAATGTAGGACACATCTAACTTGCCGACCACATTTTCATGCCCTTATCTTATCACAAAACGTTTTTGTGTACGCAGCTCTTAATGCAGTCAACAGAGTGCTGTCCTACTTCATGAGTTCACGGCTACAAAAGTCAATGAAACAGCGTAATTTCGTCTCTGCAAAATGGTCTTCGTCATAGCAAAGATATTCTTTGACGACTTGCCAAATGAGTGTGGAACGATATACTCATTATTTAAAATAATCATTTCAAAATAGACGAATCCACAAGCCCTGTCCTGTTTTGATAACTCGAAAATACTAAGCTGTCTTTTTGGTCTTCGTTTTCGAAATATTAAATCTTCGAGTGTAATTATTTATATATTAATGTTGGCTTAATGATGGTTGCTAATAAAGCATCCAAACGTTCAACCGAGAAATGCGTGTTAAAGCTTGTCTTACCACTGAATCTTCATATGTTTAAAATTCATCTCGTACTTGGCGTTAAAGGAAAATATCGTGGAAAATTCAAATTGCTGAATGAAAATCTGCCACATGTGTACCCATTAACACAGGTTAGAGCAGCATAATAAAATAATCTACCTTTATTTTTACTTTGTACCTTCTTTTATTTGTACCTTCTTCTTAAGGATATATGATTCTTTAAACTTTAATGTTTATTTGTAAAAATAATTTATAATTATTTTATATGACTACCTGAAGCACGTTCATCCTCGACTAGGGCTCTCACAGAATTACCAGCGTTGTGGTAATTTTACCATTACCACCGCCATATATTTTATTTTCGCCTACCTTTTAAAACTATTGAGTAATTGTTGCTTGTGAATAAATGAACATGTATATCGACCTCTTTGTATGCCGTATGGACCAATAAGTCTTAAATAAAAGCTAATCCACAGTTCAACCAACAATAAAATAAATTTCATCCAAAGTTCGAAGGACAAACATTAAAACCCCGGTCAGAAATTCACACAACTTCGAAGCTAATTTCCGTTAATAGTATATCGCTTAGATAAAGGTTTTCCTGTTTCCATCGAAGAAGCCATCCGTGAATAGTGCTGTGGCAAGCACAGTCTTATCTATATATACTCGTTACGTTGTACAAACAAGTATACAACTCGAAATGTCACATTATAAACATAAAATACACATTAAATAATTAAAAACAAGAATGGGTCAACTCAAACAATAATACGCTATTTTAAAACAATGAAAAAAACTATTACTATAACTATTTTTTTTTTTAATTTACTTGGTTACCAATCAACCATACCATATATCAGAAGTATGTAATAGTTATAGCTTAAATTTATGTATATATAAATCAAAATATAATATATATAAATTAGTGGACAAGAGCCGTGATGGTCCAGTGGTGAGAGGAAGTGAATCTTTACCGAAGGGGTTTAAGTACAAACCCGAGCAAGAACCACTGAATATCTATGAGCTTATTCTTTGTTTATAAATCAACCGTGTTCGGTGGAAGAGGAAAACATCGTGAGGAAATCCCGTATTCTGGTGGAGTAAGCTTCAAACCATCTCAAAAAGAACAGGACGCTTTAGCACAACTGTGGGACTTTTACAGGCAGGGTTTTTTAAAATATACGTACTACATTGATATACGCACGTTTGTATTAGACATAGAAATTTTAAGATCCGCTGGAAACTCGTAGTTTAGGACTACTAAAATGTCTATTTATATTATTTTAATCTACTTATAAAGGTGACGCACACACTACCTGTAGCCTAAAATAAATTACTTAGAGATCAACGGCAGTTGGTATATGTATTTGTAAAATAAATCAACCTTTATCAATGTCAGCCCCTAGTCTATATTATGTTTTCATAAGTAACATGCTACCTATGACAAAACAAAATCAACAAAATAGTTTTTTCCTTGTTACACTCTCAATAACCCTTCTAACCGGAACGCAACTATACTAAGTATTGCTGTTTAGTGGTAGAATATCTGAGGAGTGGATGGTACCTATCCAGACGTGCTTGCACAAAGCATTGCATACATATATATATATATATATATATATTATACGAGACATCCAAACAAATGACTAAAATACTTGCAGAAATAAATCTCAGCTTAGTATCTATCACTTAAAGATATTTCTGGAAAAAGTAAAAAAAAAACAACTAGCGCATGTTGACATTAACATAAGCCATTGGTGTACGATCCATGTCAAATGTCATGTATATCGACCGACACATCTTTTAAACAGAACCTAACCTATATACCTACATCAACTATTTCAGCAAAAAAATACAGTGGAAAATATGACATCAGGTAGGATTTTTTACATTTGCCATCTATTACTATATCAACCTATACCGATAATAAGCGTCGTATGTTCTCTAGGCTGTATAATGACTAGCCTTTGCCTATCCCAATGAATGTGATAGCAAAAATGTCTGTAAACAATGTGTTTAGGTTTTGATGTTACAGCTGCCAAATAAAATAATATTCGAATTTAGAAAGACTGGAATAAATTAAAACTTAATATTTGAGTACTAAAAATAGTGGAACACATTTTTTAGTGGATGCTTTTTGTTACATTTTTTATTTAGACGTTTTCAGTGGCTCATAAAAACTATTTTATTTCCTGTATTTATTTGAATCACTTTTCTCAGTTTTTATGACGTTTCTGAGAACGTAGACCAAAAGAAAATTGGAAAAGTTTTTAATTTAGTCACACTTTGTAGACAAGAAAATCTTCTTAAGTATATTTATTATTTACTAATGCTATTCAAAAGGAACTGCGTCTGCTTTTTATTTTATTTTAAATATATTTTTCACAGTATAACAGTTTCTGTAAAGAAATAGTTCAATTAGTTACAGAAAAAAAAACCGAAAGGAATATCCATTTGGTTTTAAATTATTGTTCATTAGGGTTCATTTGTGATTTTATTATTTCAATATAAAAAATGAATCTATTACTAAGCTGTTTATAATCCGTTTATGGCGTGCGATGTATTTGTTTTAAAGCGGACGGGCAAATAGGCCACCTGAGGGTAAGTGGTCACCAACGCCCATAGACATTGGCGCTGTAAAAAATATTAATATTCCTGACATCGTCAATACAACACCAGCCTTGGGAATTAAGATGTAATGTCCCTTGAGCCTGTAGTTACACTAACGTATACACACATTTGTTCAACAATACAACAACACTGTAAGTATATGAAATCTCGAGTACATACTGCACCCTGAAACAATTTCTAGATTAGTACCATATAATAATTATTAAACTATATATCCAAAGACAACCTAATATTCTTAATATTCATACTTTTCTAAGCAGTACTGGCTGAATGCCTGACGGAAATTTACATGGACACCTTCCATACACCATACGATCTTCCTTAAATGATTTCAGTAGTTGATTGTACCTAAAAGCTTTTGACAAAATAACTAAAAAAAATTAATTGTATTTTTAAGTATTTTCTATATAAATGTACGTCTCAAAACTTAAACTAAAAAAGACTTAAAAAGATTGTTACATAGATATAAAAGAATACTTCTCGATTTTTAGGCCAAAAATCATCTTATATAGGATTGATAGTGACCGATTTTACCGATTATAGGAGTCTTTGTTAATCTTACACGTAGCAATCTGATCGGACGGCTTTATCCGTAATTGCTTCGACCCAGACGCGTAAAGGGTTGTGATCAAGGATAGAATGACTAAAGTTGTAACAAACTCACTACATTAGCCTACAAAATCGAATTTAAACAATAACTATAATCGAACAGATTGAATCGATTCTTACAAAAAACTTAAACCACCAAGTTAAGAATGAAATCAATCATCAAGAGCCAATTGCAGCTATGAAGTGGAATAGCATTTGGAGTGGAGTTGATCCAAACTCTCTCCTCAATGGGAGAGGAGGTCTTAGCCCAACTGTGGGATATTAACAGGCAGATACTTGACTTTTTTACCAACAAGTTTAAAAATGGCTAACGATATAAGTATGCTTCCTGACCAGTATGACTTTAGATTAATAATAAATACACGTCAGCAGCGCTATACTTGCTGCCGAGCGATGTCCTATTGTGGTCCTCACTCCAAACAGTAGCTGTACTTACTTAGAGCTGTATTAATTGTAGAGGTAAATAAGAATATTTGTAATTCTTTTTAAAATATATGGATGGATGGATGGATGGATATAATATATTACGCTGGTTTTAGTTACTTCACACTACGGGGGAAAGCTTTTATTTCTATAAACGTGGTATATTTAAGTACAGTTAACAGCATTTAATTGCAAAACATTATTACAAGGTTATTTATATTTATCCCGGTTGTATCAAGAACAGCTCAAACTAATAATGAATTGAACAATAACACAGACACACTTTATAATTGGTAAAACAACGTAACTCAATAACACCTTTGAACTTCTAACTTGTCTTTGAAGTGTCAAGAAACCCATATTAATAATATATCAATCGCATTGATTACTTCGACACGTCCAATTATCATAACGTGGTGTGCTTATAACGATGCTGGAACTATAAACTTGAGATAATTAATCTGACAGTAATGACTACAGTAACTTTTGATAGTTTCTAATTGCCATGATAAACGTTTATAACATATCACTTCGTAAACAATGCTAGTTTATGATAATGAAATGAAGTGATAAATTACGAGTCATCGTTCATTAATTAATTAAGTCTGTTTTACAAACTTTGCTTAAGTTTTAATTAAATTCTTAATCTTTAATAGTATATTACTTAGTCCTTGTGCAAGCCCGTCTGGGTGCCAATAAGTTTGATGGCTATGTTTTGGATTGAAAGAAAGCTTATAGTTACTAAGAATAACATCGTAATATTCATTGAATGATGTTTGATGATGGTTGAAATACTACGTATTTCTCACAGCGTCAGTCTCTATAATGAATTTTAGTAGACAATTGCCATCAGGTGTCTAATTTGACTATTTTTATTCGTTCTGATCTGACGTAAAAAAAAAATGTATAAGAAATTTTAGTATTTAGATCAAATAAAATATCGTGTATATAAAATAAACTAACTGTTTTAAATGTAAGTATTTAATAAAAAAAATTGTCCTTATAAAAAAATTATATAAAAAAAGTTCAGTTGGAAGTTTTGCAATTTTAAAACTACGTTTAAGTCGCCGGATATCAGACAAAAATTATTTCATCTGCATAAAGTTGCGACGGGCAGCTTTTATTGCATGTACTTCTGAAATTGAGTGAATTATTCGAATACTGTTAAAATCACAGCTTAATACAACGATTCATTTGTCAGTGTAATTTACAACATTAACTGAAGCGTTATATAATTTACATGAATATGTAAATTTCGTTAACAACTCTGCAATTTAGTTGACAACATGCTATCTTTCCGGCCATTTAATCCGTCGTAAAATTGCACTTATTTAGGTTACTAATCATTTGAATCGAGATTGCTCATTAGATGAAACGTATCGTGACTGATGGGTTAGTGAGTACAATTATATATATCAGTGGTGTTTTAATTTTAAACTAGTTTTTATTTACGACTTTGTTTACATAAATGTTTTATATGCTACCTTCTTTGTGATCGAATAAAAAATTCAATACGCTTTCTTGAGGCTTAAACTATCTCCATGCCAAATTTCACTATCATCGGCTTCGTCGAGTAGACGTAATAAAATTGAGACATGGCATTTACAGTATACGTCGATAAATCCAGTAACATGGTATAATATATCACAAATTGAAAGAAATAATGCGAAGTTAGAAAAATGTACAACACAAATTGTTAGATCAAATCTTACCTGTATTACAAATTTAATCGAATAATATTTATTTTATTTTATTTTTGCATAATTTTTATAAAACACCAAATATCTAACAATATTGTACTAAAACCCCTTTTATTCTTATAATATTAAGAATGATTTTTCAAACTACATTATATTGTATAGAATAATTTTTATTTTTTATAGAATAGGAAGGTGGACGAGCATATGGGCCACCTGATGGTAAGTGGTCACCAAACGCCCTTAGACATTGGCATTGTAAGAAATGTCAACCATCGCTTATAGCCAATGCGCCACCAACCTTGGGAACTAAGATTTTATGTCCCTTGTGCCTGTAATTACACTGGCTCACTCACCCTTCAAACCGGAACACAACAATATCAAGTACTGCTGTTTTGCGGTAGAATATCTGATGAGTGGGTGGTACCTACCCAGACGAGCTTGCACAAAGCCCTACCACCAGTATTAATTATTAGTATAATAGTAATAGTGTAATAAAATTTACTCGTTGTCTTAATATTTATAAATATTTAATACTAATAAATATTGTTTTATTAATTATTTCTTCTTTTGTTTCAGATATTGCACACTTGAAGGCTATGACTAATAGTATGAACAACATTGTGTTTAAATACTAACGTAGAAACAAATCTATGTGAAATTTGAAGATACAGCATGAAAAGCAGTAAATATCTTCAAGTTAGAAGTAAAAGTCTTAGACAGTATCACATATACCAACATGATAGTACCAATAACAAACCCAAACGGCTTATGATGCTTAATTAAATAGACAAACAAATTATGCAGAACGAATGGACAGCGAATGAAACGTACAATAACAACATCAGCGCTTTCAGCAACAATACCCAAAATGATAATATTACTTCACTGCCAGACCCAATCGAGGATAAAGCGATTCAAGCCGCCTTTTGTACAGCTTACACGATTATTTTCGTAGTAGGAATCTTCGGTAATGCCCTTGTTTGCTATGCGGTAATCAGAAACCGAGCCATGCAAACCGTAACTAATTTGTTTATCACGAACCTCGCCTTGTCTGACATATTACTTTGTGTATTTGCTGTACCATTTACTCCTCTTTACACTTTCTTAGGAAGATGGGTCTTTGGCGGCTTGCTTTGCCATATTATGCCTTACGCTCAAGGATGTAGTGTTTATATTTCCACTTTAACATTAACATCTATAGCAATTGATAGATTCTTCGTAATAATCTATCCATTTAAACCTCGGATGAAAATAAAAACTTGTATTGGTCTTATTGTATTCATTTGGGTATTTGCACTATCAGTCACATTTCCTTACGGCTATTACATGGCACTTCAAGATGTTTTCTGTGCAGAAAAATGGCCATCGGATCAGATCCGAAAAGCCTTTGGAGCAGTTACAACTATCATGCAATTTGTAATACCGTTTATCGTTATGGCATTTTGTTACACTTGCGTCAGTATAAAATTAAACGATCGACTTAAGTCCAGACCTGGTAGTAAAAATAGTAAAAAGGAAGATGCAGAAAGAGAAAGAAAGAGAAGGACAAATAGAATGCTAATCGCGATGGTCGCGATATTTGGTCTTTCGTGGCTGCCTTTGAATTTGATTAACATAAGTAGTGACTTTTATTCTTTTGCTGAAGATTGGAGGTACTACATGGTGTTATTCTTCATTGCACATTTTATAGCAATGTCTTCCACTTGCTACAATCCATTCCTTTACGCGTGGTTAAATGAAAACTTCCGCAAGGAATTCAAGCAGATACTTCCTTGTCTTGGAGCATTCGTTACAAAAAAAACAAGAAAAAATTTCAACCAATCAGAGAGAACGGGGATGTATCGTTCAGAGAAAACCTGCAATGGAAACGATACGATCCAGGAGTCGCTTTTAACTTCCACCGTAACAAAACCATCGGTTAGATATAAAATAGAGTTTAATGAAAAACTGAAAGTATATGAAGATGATGGTGAAAATATTAGCCCAGATGAAAAACCAGAGGAAAAACCTAGTCCTAATGAAGACTGTGTTAAGATGTATATGTTTGTAAATAAGTCCGCGGCGACGTCTGATAAGGAGCCGATTGTTTCTGCTCTTTAATTTTTAGTAAGTATACAAATCAATCGCATTATGTAGATGATTGTAAGCATATTATAAGTTAAAGTTAATAAAATTTAGATAATTTTATTTATTTACTTAAAAACCACATTGAGTAGTATGACAAAAGGCGGACTTAATGCCTAAAGGCATTCTCTACCAGTCAACCTTTAGGCTAAGCGGAAATTCGTGAAGGCGGTTATTAATATTTAAAATTTGACTAAAATAATAAAAATTAATAATGTAAATTTAAATAAATCATATAAATGACATTAAATATGAATGAAATGACAGATAATCTTTAACAATATTTAATAATAAAAAAAATATATATATAAAAAGTTCTGCAATAGAATCGAAATACTTATTATTAATATACATAAATATATTATTATTATAGATAATAAAACTATTAATAGGGAAATACACTTGCTTACAAATATAATTAATTACATTTTAATAAATATTTTTTTAACAATTTTATTTAATTTGTTTTTAAAATGCAATGTAATTCATTTGAAATATCGTTACGTTTGTAATACCATTGTTTTAAAAATTTGTTTATAATATAAATTAATATTGTTTTAATTAATTAATTATATTTTATTTGTAAATAATTTGTTTATAGTTTGTGAAGGTGAATTTACATAAAAATGGTTACATTTTGTTTTCAAAACATCAAACGTTTAGTTATTGCTATCGTTATATTAATCATTTTATTTTAATTTACTTGTAATAGTTATGTTTAATTAAATTATTATTTTTTATCCTCGTCTATTCTGTTAATATTTGTTTTTTTTTTTACTTTTTTTAACGTTTCGAGTACATGTTTATTCAGACTAAAAGTTTCATTATTATTATTTTATAAATAAAAAATACAAAGTTAGTTGAAATGTAGAACAAATACACCATAAACCTTATGATATAATGGAAGATCAATTCGTAAAGTTCTGAATCCACAACGCGGAGTACGTTGCATTGTCGTACATTTCGAGTTTTATGGTAAAAGCTGTCATTATAAGCGAAATATATAGCGCCGATCCTATTCGCCTATAAACTGTCTTGAAGAGCCTATATCTCATGAAATAGTGTTTGCTTTTAAGATGACATAAGAATTTGGTAGACATAATGGTTAAAACTTTTTTACTAAGTAATAATAATTCAAAACATTGAAAATCTATAGTTTTTGTATAAACTATATTAATAGGGAAGTTTTTTTTTATAACGAACTTTGGACCGAATGAGCCACCTGTAGTCAGGGGTCACCCCGCCCCTAAAGATTGGCGTTGTAAGAAATATTAACCGTTCCTTAAATCGTCAATGTGACACCAATCTTGGGAATGTTATGTTCTTGGTGCCTGTAGTTTTACTGGCTCACTCGTCTTTCATGCCAGAACACAACAATACGAAGTATTGCAGCTTAACGGTATAATATCTGAGGATTGGATGGGACCCAGACGGGATTACACAAATAAAGAAAACCACCAAGACAGAAATTTAAGAAATAATTGGTTATTAGTATATTAATTATTACATAAATCTTAATATATATGTATAAGTAAGGCATATTATTCTTTATAAGGCTATACAGGTGATAAAAGAGCTTAGAGTTGAAAGAATTCATCAAACTTTATACATGATACCAAAATTAATATATGCAATAATACACATTTTTGATTAATTAACGATTGATGACGACAAATTGTGAAAAATGACAAATATTTTAAATCAATGTACAAATGATGATAGTTTTAATATATATAATATGCAAGCTAATCTTAAATTGTAGAACATAATCCACGTAGTGGCTATTCATTTACAAATCTTATTTGCTGATATAATCTACTTCGTCACCTCTGATATTATAAGCACGATGTTCTCGTTTTATACATAGGGCTGTCAATTAAAAATAATAATAATGTGGCCGTCAAGGTATATAGGCAATATAAATAGTTTCATTTATAAACTAAATATATTAAAGCTGCATACACACATGGCAAGGAAACAAAGTATTACCTACCATAATATAAGAGTTGTTTGCTTGTTTTGTTTTATAGTAAAACACGAAAACTATTAATCTGATTTAACATTAAAATATCATATCATGTCATAGATATGGATTAGAATTATGTCATTGTAATAAGGGACAAATAAATAAGTTTAGCCGTTTAAATACCACCGCTACCCATATACCTATGTCACATGTACTATATCATATGTACTATGCTAAATTTAAACTTTAATTAATAATATCAAAACAAAATACATTTTATCATGTAAACAAAATATTAACAAAATTTAAAGACAAATTAGTGCACGTACAGTTACAAACAATACATATAATGTGGACACAGTTTTCAGAAATGTTTATTTCAAGCCAATAGGAATTACATTTTAATGAGAGCGTTTTTTATCATTGATATCTTTTTAAAAGTTTATAACCGTAAACAATACCGGGTAACAGTATTTATATACAGCCTAATATAATTGAGAGAACCGAGTTAGCCGAGTGATAAGAACGCGTGAATCTTAACCGATGGTCGTGAGTTCAAACCTGAGCAAGCACCACTTAATTTTTATGTGCTTAATTTGTGATTATAATTCGTCTCGTGCTATACGGTGAAGTAAAACATCATGAAGAAACCTGCATTTGTCTAATTTCACTGAAATTCTGCCACATGTGTATTCCACCAACCCGCATTGGAGCAGCGTGGTGGAATAAGCTCCATACCTTTTCGTCAAAAAGGGAGAGTAGGCCTTAGCCCAGCAGTGAGACATTCACTGGCTGTTACTGTTATATTAATTAACTTTTGAGGATCAACTTTAATTTAGCTTTTTGAAATCAGGGCTAGTCTTCGTCAATAAACAGAGTAAACGTATTTTTTCACCTTTTTCTAAATAATCTATTTACTTTTTTTCATTTCGCGCCTTTTCGTGCTTAGAATTGTTAATTCGTTCCATTTTCAAAAACCGACAACCCTAGATCGTCACGTTTTACGTATATTATTTCTTCCTGGTATTTTTATTAATTTTGACGTAATGTTTTTTTGTTTACTTTTCATGTTTGAAATTATTTATTATTTAAATGAAACAAACAAATTTGATTATACAATATTTATTTTGCGATTGAATTAGTCATATGATTGTCTGCAATGTGTGTATGTCTCTGAATTTCTCCTAAGCTGCTGGATCGATTTTGATGTTTATTTTGAGTATCCTGAATAGTCAATGACCAGGTCCACTTTGTAGGTGACGCTGCGATCAAGTTGCGATGAAATGGCCAGCTAGTATTATATAAAATTTATAAGCCATAAATGATCAACGCATCAACAAAAAGGAAAGCCGATACAAGGACGCAAAATTCTGTGGAGAAAGAATATTAAAACAAAAAACTACATATAATTTTTTTTTTGAGATACGACCTCCGTTAATCATCAGCCTCAAATAAAATGAAGCTGAATATGTTCCCTGATATTGGTTTCATTTTTAACAACACATTTTTCCACCATTACCAAACCACTCAAAGTTACTCGTAAATTTTTATAAGCAATAAAAATATCGATCGTATTGCGTAGTAAAATACGAACTCTGGTTTTTAGTAGCGTGTAAAAATAAATTTTATATTTAAAACTCGTCCTCCTGACGGTTGTGGTCAGTTTAGGGTATTACGCACCTCAATTTTACATAATTCAAACACAAAAATGTATGTCAAGTCAAGTCAAGTAAGATTATGCAAATATTTTTTGACAACTCTTCATGAGTTTTTCATGAGCTTTTACTTATTTGAAATTGGTTTGAGCAGAGAAAAAACTCAATAGTTACTCTTTTGAACTCATGTCAATATATGACTTTAGTAAATATTACTAATAGTATACGTCGACCTTGCTCGCAGAAAATCAAAAATATATATGACGGCGAGACTGTGGCGCCGTCATTGATTTAGACTACTGAATTAGAGACGAGAGTGATAGCATACTTTTTGCTGTTATGTCACTCTGGCGGAACGTCAAACGGGCAGCTGTTTTGTGGTTGGACGTCATCGGCGGATCCGGCCGATAATTTTAATTACGTTTGAATTATAACATAGATGGATTTACCTTATATATTTATTTACGTAATGCTTAATCTAAAAACATTACCATTATTATTAGTGCCAGTGTCTATGAACGGTATTGACAACTTACAATCAGGTGGCCGATTTGCCAATCTAACAAATTATTTTCATTAAAAATACCCCATGTTTGCTTACCTCTGACTTATAATATTATTATTTTTTTCAGGTAAATACCTGAAAAAATGGAAGTCCATGTAAGCGAATGAAGAATGTTAAGTAATTTAATACGTCTAAACATCACCAGCTTTAAGATATAAGTAATGTAAATATAAAATCAAACGTAGATTCATATTAAATAAATATTAGTATATTTTAACTAAAATTAATGTAAACGATAGTTAATCGTGTCATTCGATGTTTACCCTTAAATGTAGTATGTAGGCCTAAGTCGAAAATTGTATAAATTCTGTAAATAATATAATAAAGAAAAGCATTTACGTCAATTATGTGTATAAGGAACTGTGAGCCCATTGACGGATTTGCTTTTTTTGTTTAGAATTTAATGTTAATTATTTTTTTTAAATATTTTCAATGGATTCTTTGGAATTATTATAAGATGCCTTGTAACTAATGTGTCAATGATGGATGAAACCTGTGCAATTCGCTGTCATTATATTAATAAAGTGTACCAAAGATTACTACGGTGTTTTATTATTATCCAATCAAAAGCATGAATTGAATCAACAATACAAATCAACCAATCACATTGCTTAATTTATTTTATTTAAAAACCAATTAACAATATGCTTTTATTTTTGCAAATCTGATACAACTTGCTTCCTATTCGATCACAATGCGTAACCATAAAGATAGGCTATGGCGCGTTGTTAATAAGGTTTTGTTATTAAATTGAAGTAATGAACCAAGATTACTCTATAGCGCGTGAATTTTCGTAGAAGATAGTGAGTTAAAACCGGAGCAAGCACGATTGAGCTTTCATCCTCAAAGGAGTCCTCTTATCTACCACACATAAAAGGTAAGATTATATATATATATAGGGATTTTTGCTAGCAATGGAATATTTAAAGTATTATTTTTAATCTTTTTGATCAAAAACGAATAAGTAATATACAGTAAAAAATCAATACATTATTAAATATCAACGTATATTTGAAAACAAAACTTGCGTAAACAAAATTATAAGACAAGTTCTCTAGTTACAAATAAAACTTTGACGATACAGTTTCGAGGTCAATACACAAAAAATTTTGGGAATCCACTCACTTAATATGCAATTTGCTTGAAAAATAAAAATCGTCCACATATGTTATTATTGCGAGAGTGAATCCGTAGATTAAAACAAAAACGTTCTTTATATTTGGGTTATTAGTTACTTTATAACATTGTAAAATAAAACTAAAATACAGCCTTTGACGATAACTCAAAATACTCAAATTATAAATTTTCTTGTACATTTTCCATTTTATGTTAACGTAAAACATTTTTAATTTCCTTGTATTTTTTTTTCCTATAACAGAACTCCAATTTAAGAAGTAATACTAATTAAGCCTGTTAGCAATTGTTTTATATGAAAACAAAGAAATACATAAATTGATACTTGCTACTCATTATGAATATCAAAAGCTTTTTTTACGTGTAGTAAGGATCGTGGTCGGGCCCTTGTAATTATAGGCACAAAAGAGTGTTTGTCTTAAATCTCATGGTTGGTAGAGTATTAATGGAGTAACAAGTAGCTTATACAAATTTTTTTTCACAACAGTAGAAAAAATATTTTAAATTAAACATTGTAAAATCTCTGTTTTGTTTATAATTTTGTGTGTTATTATGAATCGCCATTTTCAGATTATCCAGAATCTATTTGTACCCACTTCACCAGTGGTTTAAAATATAATATAAACTTTTAATATTGAAGTAGGACAAATATCGTTACTAATACTTTATTCTACATTGGACGGAGTTTTCTTCATTTTGTAATTACAACATGTCATTGTCTTCGAAGCTCACATCGCAAAGCAAACTAATTGAAGCCGTAAGTTTTTATGCTAACCGAGATGCTTATAACTGTTAAAAAAATATATAAGACAATATTTAGTTTTTATTCTGTAGCAGTATTTTCATGACAGGAATATTTTATCTTATCAAGTTTTAAATATAATATTATTAAAATCATACAGTTACTACCCAAATAAATACTTTTTATTTGTACTTACATGCCATCTCATTTATTTACTGAGATAAATGCAATACAAATATATATGATTCTTTTAATGTGTCTCACAAATGCTTAGAATAAAACGGCCTTTCTACTTATAAAGGCTGTTTAGAGGCTGTTTAATTAAACACTAGTATCACTTTTTCTGTCATTATTGATTCATCATTTAAAAGAAGAAGACACAACATTTTTTAAGTAATCACCGGCTAAACAATGTTTATGAGTAAGGCTAGAAATCTTTTAAGAGACTAAGGTCCTAGAAATTCGAATGATCAAAGGTAAGAACGTTTTTCTAAAACATTGAGCTCAAATCCTTTAATTTAAGGTCATCTTAAAATAATTAAACTACTTAATTCTCGTAAAAAACCTCACTTATCTTAAAAATACAGTCTTTATCGATAGCATTATTTCGTCTCCTTTGTTTAAAAGTAACTTTTTTTAATATCAAGTTTCTATCAGAAAGTTACTTTGACTGCACCATTAATCTAGCAGCTAGTTTATAAGGCTGCAAATCTGAAGGTCCCGTGTTTGAATCCCGGGCGGTGCGATAACACTTTTTTGATTACACACTCAATAAAGTTTTTCGACACCACCCAATGTCTATGGGCGCTATAAGAAATATTAATCATTCCTTAAAACTTCATTACGTCACTAGACCTTGGAACTTAGATGTTATATCCCTTGTGTCTGTATTAACACTGGTTTACTCTTATCACCCTCTTACCATGAACACTACGTTACTAAGTATTGCTATTACCGTAACAGCCTGTGAATATCCCACTGCTGGGCTAAAGGCCTCCTCTCTCTTTTTTGAGGAGAAGGCTTGGAGCTTATTCCACCACGCTGCTCCAGTGCGGGTTGGTAGAATACACATGTGGCAGAATTTCAATGAAATTAGACACATGCAGGTTTCCTCACGATGTTTTCCTTCACCGTAAAGCACGAGATGAATTATAATCACAAATTAAGCACATGAAAATTCCGTGGTGCTTGCCCAGGTTTGAAGCCACGATCATCGGATAAGAGTCACGCATTCTTACCACTGGGCCATCTCGGCTTACTTTTGCTATTTGGTGGTAGAATATCTATTGAGATGGTACCTTCCAAGACAGGCTTACTCTAAGTATATATACAACGACCACTGCCCGGTCCCCGTAACCCAGATGAGCACCAATAAGTTTTAATGTTCTTAATTTCATTTAATAATTTAACATTTGCTCTGCGAGAAGGGAAACATCATAAGGAAATTTACATACGTGGAACGAAATTCCGCCACACGTATGCCAACCGACTCGTGGTGCAATAAGCTCCGAGCCTAGAAAGTAAAAGGAATCATTTGTCATGCTCTATGGAATATATATATAGGCTTTTACGTTTTTCTATTATATTCTATTCGGAATTCAGCTACTATTACACTATTATACATCGTGAAAGTTAGTGTCCAACAATATTATGTTTCTGGTACTGGCTTCACTAAAAAAATAGCATGTAATTTATTCGAATAAATCAACACTAGCTTTTTTATTTTCAAATAATATTCCTTTTCTTTTCCAACAAACTAATATTAAAGCTAGTACTGGGAGTGTATGTGATAAATCAAAAGTCACCAATCAGGTTCGAAAACTGTAAGTAGTAACAGTAACAGCCTGTTAATGTCCCTTTTGAGGAGATGCTTTCGGAAACTGAATTCACATAATTTCAATCTTCTTTAAATCACAAAAATTTAATCAGTTATAATATTTGAATTTTTTTAGTTCTCAATAATTGAATATAATTTATAACAATAAATAAGTAATTACGCTTCTATATTAAATAAAAATATTTGACTTTGACTGAATAATTTAAGAACTTATTTTTTAGTTACATACATACAAACATTGATGTAATAAAAATAAGAAGAACACGAAGTCAATTGAAGTGACAGCGGAATTAAGGAATTCCCTTTTACTAATTAATGAACCGTAACCGTGTTCATTATTATTATTAATCTTCTAGTTCCATTTACGTTATTTAACGAGAAATACTCAATACGATGGTCCTCTGATTTCGACTCATCCGCTCCTGATTGTTAACCCAAGCTTTCCTGTAACATATAAATGATTCTTGAATAAAAGTAAGGAAAATCGGGACATTTCATATTAATATTTAACAATGAAATGTTGCGTTTAAAGAAATAATGGACCATGACAATGTTTTCATTAAATTTACTTTATTCTTTCTTCTGTTACGTTGAAATCGCAAAAAGTTATGAGGAAAACAAAAATAATTTGGCAAGTAAAATGATGTCATTTTTATAAAATATATAATTTTCCTTAACCACAAATGTATGTAATTTTTATTATAAAGACATCCTAATACAAAATATGGAGCATTTTATTTTCGATTGAATTATTCTGGCAAAGAACTGGTTGTAACATAAAATAAGTAAAATTATTTTACATTGAAATAAAACACTTTTCATTCTGCATATATGTAATACAATTCATTAACAAATTAATAGATACAACTACATAAATAAATATATGCATTTTTATGCATGCTCTAATATATATATAAATATGTATATATACACTAGACTAATAAATAAGAAGATTTGTTTATTTATGCCTAACTGAAAAAAACTACTTCCATCATTTTAATTTCTAGAACCTTAGTTTTTTAAAGATTACTCATTATCATCAGCCTTATCATCATTGCTTAGTGGCTGTTTAGTTAAACGCTAATTTCTCTCTTTCTGTCATTATTGATTCGTCATTCGAAGGAAAAAGACAGCATTATGAAACTTATTACCAGTACTAAATCCATATACATCAAACTTATATTAAGATTTTAGTATAACATTATATAAGTAATTGCACTCACTTTCACGCTTATTAAATTGAAACTATTCACGTGAAAAGCTTGATTTATAATACCCTTGTATATTGTACATGTAATAACCTAAATAATTATAGCAACAACAACGTTGTCTTAATAATAATAAGTAATATCCTGGAACATTATTCACACACGGCTATCTGATCCCAAACTAAACAGTGCTTGTACTATGGAAACCAGACAACTGATATACTACATTTCTTTTGTAAATACCTCCCACCATAGATAATTATACCCAGACTCAGCACAAACAGACATTCTCTCAGTTCATGCACACAAATGTCTGTCCTGGGTGGGAATCAAACAACCTTCGGCGTGAAAGACAAGTATCTACCAACCACGCCAATCGGCCCGTCAAAGATTAAAACTATAAATATAAATCTTTACTCAATTTTTTGATCTGTTCGTAAATATCACAATTCTAATAGTACGACATGTCCCGTCGGTGGATTTGTAGTCATAAATCTGTGTACTAAGTTTAAGTTTAATAGTCAGCAACTGCTTGCTTTAACACATTGAATGTTAAAGTTTGAATGGATAGTTACAAACTAGGGACATTATAATAGTTTCACGTATATATTAACTGTTCTTTTTGTAGTAGAATTCTATTCGAGAAGAAAAGGAGATAAATCGTTTTATTTTTCATTATATTCTGTCTTCTCACGAGTATATCATTCTCATCAGCCAATCAAAATACACTGTTGGATACAGGCGTCAAACGGCGTCTAAGCTCCAGTTCTCCGCTTTCTACGTCCAGTTGCTCATTACGTTCTCTAGGTCATAGGTATAGGTAACCGCTACGAGTACCCTACGCTACGTTTGCCTATCCGCTGTCCCTATCCTAAAACTCGTCTGCTTCAACGGCACAATCGTTTTTCATTCAATCGAAAAATTTGTTTTATTTAGTTTATTTTGATTTTAAGTAAGCCGTTTTACTTCACCTTTAGAGACCTACTAATCCTAAAATATGAAAATTATTTTAACATGTCAAACTTTTGGAACAAATGTAGTGATGTATTCTCATCTCAATCCAAATATAAAGGCTGGCCACTAAGTCAACGAAGCACGGACGTAATGTTCTTAGCAATATATTACGGCACACCTAAATTAACAGATTAATTTTCATTTGTTGCTGTCACTTAATAATGTATCCATGTGAATACGCAAACGTGTTAGCAATTAAACTTTAACAAACGTTTAATTTAAGTCTACTAGCATTTCGCTAAAGTGTAATGAAAATTTTTGTTCTTAATTTGATACCTTAATGATAATTTGTGGCCTTGATACCGAACAATAATTAACGTTTTATACAAATTGAACTGATTTTTTTATAATGTTAAGGAAGTCTTATTTGTTTAATGAATGTACGAATCATAACCGAAGAGAGATGTGCTTAATTTGTGTTTAGAACGATTTATCCTTTGATGGGAAGTTGAGGATGATTGGAGGAGGAAAACATCGTTAAAAGACCTGCATCCGTGTAAAATTCTAGCATATTCTACCACCAACCGCCATCAATGGTGGCATGGTTGCAGAATCGCCAAAATTCTTTCTTTGAAGAATGACAGACATTGTGTGACATTTACGTTACATGTGGGACATTTACAGTTGTTACTATATTTTTTACATTAATCTATTCTACATTTAATTTATTATTATTAAAACTCTAAGAGTCATCTTTCGCTTACACTCTGTCCCATTCGCGATAGCGCAGCTAGTTTTATAATGCTGCTAGAGATAGGATTGGTCTGACTTTTTTTTCAGACAGCTTGCCTGATGTCAACTATTTAACATTTACTTCCTCCTAGATTTTCTCTCGGCAATTCGATTTATAAATTTAAATTGAAAACGCGTTAAAGATTCATCCTTTTAAATATTGGTTCAAATGGATTTTAACGTGAACCACAAAAAAACAAAAAATCACGTAAATTTCAACATAGAGGGAACGGTAAAAGAGAGTTTTTCCAAATATTAAAAGTAGCTTTTTTACGCTACGTACTAAATTTGAACATCAAATGTAGATGATTTAGTCTGGATCCTGGTTTTACATTTGTTGAAAGATAAGGAAAAAATTGAAAGAGATATTTCCAAAACTTCCTAAAATCAGTCCTTTTATTTTAATGACTTTTGGTTCATTGACAACAGTTATTATCAGTTATATTGTCAATAAATTACTTACTATGGTAATCGGTACATATTATATGGATGGGCCGTTTGGCGTGGTTGGTAGATACTTGTCTTTCATGCCGAAGAATGTGGCTTCAATTCCCACCCAGGACAGACATTTGTGCGCATGAACATGGCTGTTTGTCCTAGGCCTGGTTGTAATTATCTATATAAGTATGTATTTTCATGACTTGGTCAAAGTGAAATTCATCTGATGTCGTATCTACGTTTTGACACGTATTTACGACTAACTGAGGAGACCAGGACCCCCTGGTCTCCTCGGTAAGTCGTAAATACGTGCTGGAATCATATCTCACAAATAGATCCCAAGTAGTCAAAATCAAGAATGTCCAAAATACACCTGAAGATCCCTGGGGGACGCTGCATGTTATGTCTTCATATTGGGGCCCTTACTTTTTTTGATTTATATCAATAATTTAAATGACATAGGATTGCATGGTTATATAACACAATACGCCGACGATACTTGCTTATTCTATTTCGGAAACACATTACAAGATATTCTACCACAAGCACAATCTGACCTAGACACTTTTTTCCTGGCTTCAACATAATCTTTTGACAGTTAACATCTCAAAAACTTGTTACGTTATTTTTATAAACTTGTTAAATTATTTTTAAGGCTAAAAACAAATCAATAAAACCACACATGTCATTAACGATTAATGGCGTTACACTACAAGAAAAAGCTAATGAAAGATATCTGGGATTGAGACTAGATAGCAATTTGTCGTGGAACACACTCACAAAGAACAAATCAAAGCAAAACTTTCTTCATGCATTGGTCCCAATGTTGTTCGTTGCATTCCACGACCACTGCGTAACATCCATAACTCCCTAGTTAAACCATATCTTTTATACATGATTGAGGTGTATACTGCCGCCAAAACTCATTTATCAGAGCTTCAAATTATTCAAAACAAAATTATTAAACTTATTTTTCGATACCCATATTTAACACATACTACAAAAATTTATACAGACACGAAAATTATGAATATTAAACAATTATATATTTACAATATTTGCATATTAATACACAAACTACTAAAAAGTTCTCTCCATACTGACTTATCATTAACATTTAAACACGAAGTAACAAAGCGAAGTTGTCGCCGAGCTAGTTGGTTGATACTCCCGAAGACTCGAACAAACTACGGTAAAAAAAATGATTACCTTCGAAGGTGCGCAAATTTATAACAATTTCCCCCAATAATTATAAATTGTAAGTTATTGCAAACGTTTAAATCTAAATTATCACAACATGTTTATAAAGACCTATTTTTAATTTTTAATTGTGTACACACCTACTACCAACGTATTGTTTACCAGTTTAATTACTATTTTCTTTTGTTTATACTCGTAACGATACTACTTATTTTTATTTTATTTTGTAATTTGATTAATATTATATAACATACATAATATTGTATTACTCTCACAAAATTATTGATATCACAAGAACGACGAACTACCTACATAATATTTTCTTTAAATTGTAACATTTCTCATGTAAGTGACTGTATTGTCTTTTTTGAGGAATAAATGTCTATAAACTGATTTACAAAAGAAAAGTAGTATACGTAGTATATCAGTTGCCTGGTTTCCATAATACAAGGTCTGCTTAGTTTGGGATCAGATGGCCGTGTTTGAATAATGTCCCAGGATGTTATTATTATTATTATCTAATACGTTATGGCTTCATCTCTGTATAAATACTACTTACCGTCTAGGTAGGTTAAGTAACAGTTACGTTACCTACCTAGACTTTATGTTTACTATAAGTAAGCAATTTAAGTAAAGCTTTACTATTAATATTGTCTCTTATTCTCACACATTCACATTTATATAAAATAAGTTTTTAAACCTAAGTGAAAATCAACATATCCTTAAAAGTGAAAAATTCTTAAGAAATAATTCAAGGAAAATGTACCACTTATAAAGATACAAAAATTAAATACTCGTATTATAGTATAGAAATATGGCAACAATAAATATAAGAGTTCCCACGTCCCTCATTACTTACATGTTATCACTGAATGTCATTCATGCAAGAAATGATTCGGAAAAGGGTCAAGTGAAGTCAATAGAGAAAAACCTTTTTAGTTAAAGGTAAATTTAAAATAGAAATATTAAAAACACTTTAGGTACAATAAATATATATTTAAGACATGGTTCAAGCCCGAGCAAGTGCTGCTGAATATCCTTAATTTGTGCTTAGACTAAAAAATCTCTAAAACTCAACTATTCAAAAGAAGCGCAGGTGTGGGGTGGAAACCTGGTTATGAAGGATTAAGCCCCTCTAAAAACCCTTCAATACGGATCAGGTCGGCTTCGAGTTCATTTCAATATATGCGTCTCCTTCTAGACCACGACGGTCCTACAGGAGAGTACAGCCCTCTACATCGATTCCCCATGGATTATATCGTTGACACGACTGCTAGCAGCGAGAGATCTTTTCCGATTTTATGGGTAAGTTAACCAAAATGTTTTATAGACATATCTAGATACCTGAGCGAGAAAACGTCTAAATTTGATGCACATTTACATTAAAAAATATACATGTCTATACTATGAATACTAGCACACGTGAGTACGTTGGAAATTTTACATTTATTAATAGGAGTCAGAATATCAATTAATAAGATGTAAAACTGTTTAAAATTAATTTCAGTGTTAAAATGAAATGAATGTATTAATTCTGGTGCTTCATAAAATTTGCGGTGAGTTTATTTGATGAATGACGATGAACGTGAATTTGATGAATTGAAAGCTTTTGTGGTACAGATTTAATTTTTGGTCATTTTTCATTGTAATTTAATATTTTTTTGAATTATTATATTATTTATTTGTCTTAGAGTTAAATTTTATCTCATGAATAATACATGACATTTCAACGATTTCTATATCAAAAAATATTATAGGTTTTGACAAACGTCATACGTAAGGCTAACTTAACTTATGAAAATAAAGATGACTATATATTTAGGAGAAACACTTAACACAAATCTCCTGAGAACATCATCATCATCAAATTAGAAGAATATAAGAGAAAGTACTAGACTACCAACCAGGTTAACCCCAGGAGTCGTCAGAGATCCACTGCTGGGCTAAGACCTACTCTCCGTTTTTTTGGAGGATAAGGTTTGGAGCTCCTTCCACCACGCTGCTCCAATGCTGGGTGTAATACACATGTGACAAAATTTCAGTTAAATTAGATACATGCAGGTTTCCTCGCGATGTTTTCCTTCACTGTCAAGCACGAGAGGAATTATAAACACAAATTAAGCATATAAAAATTCAGCGGTGCTTACGCGTGTTTGAACCCACGATCATCAGTTAAGATTCACGTGTTCTAACCGCTGGGCCATCTTCAATTTACATACATATATTTCTCATAATAAGTCGAAAGTTCCTTAGGAAAAATAGTTTAATGTATATAAGCTTAAGTTAAATCAAAATAGGCATAAATTTTGATCGTGATTTTGCCAGATTAAATAAATTCTACCAAAAAGAACTGACTAAGGAATGAGTTGCAATTTTATTATTGTGATCTTAAGCCTTTTGATGAATAGTTATTTATTTATTTAACATTTTATAGCAAAACATAAAAAAATATATTGTACAAAGGTCGAATATATATTATATGACTGATGCTAAGAGCTTCCTCTACTGGCCAACCTTAGAAAGTATGTTTTAGGTGTTTAAAAGAAAATCACATATATACATGTTTAAAGAACTTTATTTCTTAATTATGAGAACAATGTATATAATAAGTTTATATTAGAACTATTTTCAATAATATATTTTGATAGTCTGGATTTAAAAACGTTGAATGAGTTCACATTTTTTACATATGATGGTATATTGTTATATAGTTTGAGTCCATATTTCCTGATAGGTACAATGTTGGTGTCTTTAAATCCAGGGTAAATGGGTTCCTTCTGAGCAAGCGCGCTACATCCTAGACCGTGAATTTGCTTAAGATCAGGCAAGTCAACGGTCAAGAGCTTGCCTATTATGTGTAAAAAAAATATAGTTGTGCTTCTTAATAGGTGATATTTTTATAGCATAATGTATTATACATACAAAAATAAACGTTTAATATACTAAACGTGATGTAAGAATATTAGTAATTTTAGCTAATTGTTGCATACACAGCACTTTCTACAGCAAATACTTATAATATACTTATACTATATACTTATAATAATACTAAATGATCTATAGAACTTAAGTAAGACACTAGGAGTATACCTAAAATATAAATTACTAAGCTGTATTGATTTTAAATCCTGCTTGTAACTCCATCCGCTTAAATTGTGTAATTAATATTACAATTTAAATTAACCATTTGGCAATTATAGTCGTTAACAAAACATTTATTAATAAATGTGATAAAAGCAGGTATTTTAGAATTAATTTTTCGTTCTATTAATGTACAGGTAAACGTAATAAATCCTTTTGTATCATTTACAAAAACAATTTTTCATGAATATTCGCCATGCTATTTTAAACCTTAAACCTAAAACAATAAAGGGATTATCCAACGTAAACGAAATATAATTTGAAAGCGTAATTTACAAAGGTATATTGTACAATGAATGCAAACGAATATAGTATTTATAAATATCGAATTTAGATTCAATTTAACTGCATAATAATATTTGTTATCTCTAAAAGCTTTCAGAGTGTTGAATCATTCGTATATACAAGTTAAACAGTGTTACCATAATCTCAGATATTAATAACTGGCCTTTTTAATTATACCGGTATCTGAACTAACATGACAAATATTTTAACTACTGGAGGGTTTTTTCATTAGTAGGCGCGCTTTGATGTCATTCATTTGTCAGGATCACGTCATTCTGTGACATTGAGTCTTGAGCAATAGAAAATTCAGTGATTTAATTATCGTACGAATAATTTACGGATATTAATTTCTTTATCTATATTAAAACATGTCATATGTTATGGATCTGTCTTTTGTAAGCGGCATAATAATATGTGCCCGCTGTAAGTTTTAAAATGTGATAAATGACCTTTTTAAATTTAAAGATTTTGTGTATTTGCATTATACAGAAAGCAATGATCGTCATCCAATCATTATCAACTGCTGGATATACACAACTCTTAAAGCTTTCGGTTCTTATGTCATCCACTGGGTGTCCCGTCACTTTCTTCTGTTTATCGGTCTATCTGACTGGACGCCCCACTACTCTATGTCAACCAACCCGTGGTCTCCATTCTATGACTAGTTTGCTCCAAGGCATGCATCCTTCATCACACGTTGATTTGATTTTCCATTACTCCTGTTCTTCTCCGGATAACCTATAAATTCTTATGTACACGGAATGAAATTTTGAATTCTTGAATTTGTGGACTACTATATAATTGGATTCTTATAATAAAATTTTACAGTATAACGAAAAATGTAATTTTGGATACGTCTAATAAAAAATATATTGAAGTTCATACGCGTACAAACGTCAAAGAATCTAATAACTTTCTTGACAGCCGACATCCGGTCGTTAAGAAGGTTAGGAGATAAAAATTTTACGACTCCCCACCCGCAGCTTAATAGGTCTTTTATTGGATTACAATCATTACAAAATAATAAGAGATCAACCGAGATCTTCATTATCTCTTTAATAACTGATTCATTGAATTGAAAGATAAGGATTTATGGAAAAATATAACATCATTTATTACATAAATTTAGATATTTCAAGTCATAATATTTATTAGGTATTATATTATATTTTATTAATTAAAAACGTAACTAAACTAAATACAAGTGAAAGGTTCTTAAGTCAATTAAGTTTTACACAAAAATATTGCAATAATTTGAAATGTTACTCGCAACGCGCTCAAAATAAATACTTAAAAAAAAATTCTAACAACAAAACATCATGTTCGTACACTTTGAAAAGCCGTAAATTAACCGTGTGTTCCTAAAACGCTACTGAGTTCTTATAGAATTAATTTTATTTTATTTTATTTTATTTTATTTTTTTTTTATTTTGGACAACCAACAGTAGATACATTACAGATTTACAAAGTAGTAACAATAGAAATTTCAAAGTTTTTTTGACAAATGTTCCACTAATTATAGGTTATTACATCTTTCATAAAAGCATCACATTATAAATAGTTATTAAATAGGGTCAATAATTGAAAAAATTTAAATTGAATATTACATTATAAATTGTAAATTATAAATAGTCATTAAATTAAATTAAGTAAAATTTGATGTTTACAGTTCATATCTTGCTCGAGGATGCAAAATAACATCATGATTAATTCTGCTTGTTCCGCTAAAAATTCAAAACTTTATGTTTTGGAATTGTCAGTGAAAAAGCAAAGAAACATTATCCTTTCTAAGCTTTGGGTTTGTAAAACATTTACTCATCGTTTTTTGTCCAAAATGACAACAATTACCAATGCAATTAAAGTAGTGTAGAATATCATATAGGCCTCTGCATCTTTGACAAATGATTTAAGCGGCAACGCGAAGGCACTTGCGTTCATGACTGAAGAGACCAATGCGAGAGAGGATCCTTCGGCCGCACTCCCGACAGGTGTATGCGTCCCCAGATGGGCGGGGATTTGAAGTCCACTCATGACGCCTAGTGCGTTTTTCTTTTAGTAATTTAAACCAGGCATCGTCATGCTTTGATTGACCTTCGTGAATAAGGCGTCGCTACTTGGCACGGTCCTCTGCCAGTTCCTCCCATCGATTGCTAGGGATGTTAAACGCAATCATATCACGCTTAGCGCAATCTTTGTAACGGAGCATAGGCCGCCCAACAGACCTTTTTGCATCCTTAACCTCTCCAAGTATTTGCCTTGGAAGACGAGTCTGCTCCATTCGATGCACGTGTCCCAGCCACCGTAACCGTTTTTTTTTGAGAATGGCCATGATGCTAAGCAGCTGTGCCTCGCCTAGAACAGACTTGTTTGTCACGCGATCCTGCCATGTGATTCCCAGAATGTTCCGAAGACAGCCCAAGTGAAATGTGTTCAGTCGGCGTTCTTGTTTTGCGTACGTTGTCCACGTTTCTGCTGCATACAAGAGTGTGCTTAGGACACATGATTGGTAAACAAGCATTTTCGTTTTTACCGTAAGGTGTCTATTATCCCAAACCCTTGTATAGAGCCTCCCGAACGTAAAGGCTGCTTTGCCGATGCGAAAGTCGATCTCTGCATCAATCGAGAGATTGCTCGACAAATGCGACCCAAGGTAGCAAAATTTGTTAACCACATGTAAAGGTGCGCCGTTAAGCAAGATGACTGGTTGCTCTAAACATCCTTGCGCTAAAATAATGGTCTTCTTGCAGTTTATGGACATTGAAAGAGGTTGCACGCTCTGGCAAATTTGTCCATTAGACTCTGGAGTTAAGCTTGGTCATGAGCAACGAAAGCAGCGTCGTCAGCGAAGAGGAGACTATCTACAAATAGGTCCTCCCTGTGGCGTTTGGAATTGAGCATTGAGATGTTGTACAGCCTACCATCGGTTAGTGTGTATAAGTGGACGCCTTGCTGTTCATCTCCAAAAGCAACCTTCAGAAGCACCGAGAAGAATATTCTGAACAAGGTGGGGGCCAGTGCATAACCTTGACGAACACCACGGCGTACGTCGAATGGCGTGGATGTGTTGCCATTGTGCAGGACGGTGACTTCCATATCTTCGTGGAACGACTGCACTATTCTTAGGAGTTTTGGGGGGCGTCCAATTCTGACAAGAACCGAGTACAACCCCTCTCTGCTCACGGAGTCAAAAGCCTTGTTTAGGTCTACAAATGCAATGACTAGGGGGGTATGTTGCTCCCTACACTTTTCTTGTAGCTGTCTGAGTGAAAATATCATGTCGACAGTTGACCGTTGGGACCTAAAACCACATTGTGCCTCAGGGTCTATGCGGTCGGCGAGCCTTTGTAGTTTGCCTAAAATGGCCCTGGCAAAGGCTTTACCGACGATGCTAAGAAGAGATATTCTGCGGTAACAGTTGCAGTCAGCACGATCGCCTTTGCCTTTATAAAGAGTAACGATGTTAGCATCTCGCATATCCTGAGGGACGTAATTTTCTTCCGTAAACGTAATGAAGGATGGGCAAAAGGCACTCAAGCTTGACGACTTCGGTGACATCATCGTCTTTTTTAGAGGGGTAAGGATACTGTGATATGTGATATACACGGAAGATACAGGAATGTGACACTAGTAGCTAGAGCAGTCCGGGGTCGCGTACCCGTAGTGATTCCAACCAGCTATCGGACAGATAACTGGTAGATCCACCCTCTGGACTAAGTGTAGAATATATTGTAGTGTTAAAAGTATTTAAAAGAAACTTATTATAATGGCTTGTAACACGAAGTAATGCATAGGCATATTACAATAAGAGTGTTAGATATGAAAGATAATGGCTAATTTATTAGAGAAAGAGCAAAATACAAAGACATTCTGTGTAAAGGATAATATAAATAATATTTTTTGACATTCTTGACATTTTTGACATGGTTGACATTTCTAAGGCCAATGTCTAAGGGCGTTGGTGACCACTTACCATTAGGTGGTCCATATGCGCCTTCCTATTCTATAAAAAAAAACGAATCTCACTCCCCCCCTCCCCCCGCACTCCTCGCTAGTGTGTAGCGGTGCTGAGATAAAGATACTCAGCCAGGTCGGGGCCGATACGCGACAGATGCCCACACAGACGAGTAGCGACAATTTGCTAAAAAAGCTTGCCAGCCTCATCGAGTAGGCATATGGGACGGTACGCAAAAAGAGATTCTGCAGCCCTGCCATCCTTCTTCAAGAGAATCAAATTCGCCTCCTTCCAGACCTTGGGAACGTGGCAGTACGGAAGCAGCTGTTAAGCTCCTGCCCAGTAACTCCCAGCTCGTCGGACCAGGCCGGTAATGGCAGGGAGACCGAGGGACTTGACCGGATCACTGGGAAGAGTACTTCTATCACCTTTCTCACTTAATTCGGATCTAAGGTGTCCGTCAGTGGGGGCATTCACGGGCGCAATTTGCCCAACACTATACGGTATGGACGCCCAAACGGATCCCTGTTGAGTCCTTCTAGGAGCTCGTTCTAGGAACGAACGCAAACGTCCGAGATTTCGACTAGTACGTCTCGTATGCTTCAGCTTTTTGGTCTGGAGTTGCTTGCCTTCTTCTTCGGTGTACTCGCGGCGCGCACGAAGACAAGACTCGCGTAGTTGCGCGATATGCGTCGACCACCAGTACACTACCCGGCACTTGGGGCGGCCGGTTCGGGGCATAGAAACGTCGCAGACTGACGTCATCGTATCCCTGAGTCGAATCGACTCACTCTCTGAATCGGACAAGACCTCTTCGGCGTTTTCTGACCAGGCCGTGACGATGGCAGCAGCTTCAAGGAAGTCTCGGTTTAGCCGCTTAAAGGACCATCGATGCGGTAAGTTGCCATCTCGACGACAGGTGGAACGTTCGGGACGACGGAGAGTTACATCTAATACGATGTAGCGGTGGTCTGGTAGTGTGACCACCACTTCCGCGACGCGCCATCCCGACAGCACGCGAATTGCAGCAGGACTCGACCATGTGAGATCGACGATAGACTCGCCCTGCCACCGTACGCACGTGCTCTCCGAACCTCGGTTTACTAGCCGGAGATCCAGAACAGCCGCCCATTCGAGTAACGTCTCTCCTCTCGGATCGTCTCTGGGGTTGCCCCAAGTCCTGGCGTGGGCATTGAAGTCTCCTAGGACGATCAAGGGACGGGGCAGGCATCTGCGTACGCAGCTTGCAAGCCAGTCCAGGTACACCTCGTAGTCGGCGAGGGACCTATTGGAAGAGACGTAGCAACCGATGACAGCTAAAGGGCCCCACCTTACAGCCACGAACCCTGCCCCCTTTCGAGCAGGGAACAAGGTGGGACCACTTCACCACCCGCCCAATAAACGGCGACGGTTCCAGTAACGTCCCCGAACCAGCGAGAGTGGTCGGGAACATTATAGGGCTCCGCTATGACCGCGAGATCTGAGGACCGCTCCGCAACGGTCTGCATCAGCAATTGCTGAGCATTGCAGCAGTGGTTAAGGTTCGCCTGCAGCACCCCTATACTCGCGAATTGTACATTTCCATTGCCTCCAGCGGGTGCTATACTATAGCAACTACATCAACTTAACTTTTCCATGGAGTAACCAATAATATTACTAGAGGTAGAGATAAGTGGAAAAATAAAACTTACTCTCCGCACCATGATAGTAAATACAAAATTCTGCTGAGCGTAACAGTACTTTCTTTATATCCTTAAAGCAGTTTTTAATCCAATATTTCTTTTTTTGTAAGAATAGTTCTGAAACCCGACCCATTACTTTATTCCCCTTGAGATTAATTTCCGCTTCACTTGATCCTTTTGCGTTTTTTACTAAAAAAGATTCGATAAATCACGGAATCTTATTTAGCGCATCTATTCAACCATTCACTAAAGTATTTGATATAAATGCAAATTCTTAACAATAAAATGCACTTTTAGAATTTATTTCCACTTTCCACTATAAATCTAGGGTGTTTTTAACGTTTTTCTAAACGTTAAAAACGCCCTAGTTACGTACGTTAGTACGTTCTTCTGAACGTACCGACCGATCTGGGAAAAACGTAGTCGTCAACCAAATTATCTCAAAACGTGAAATACTCCATATTGTCTTGGGCACAGCATGGACAGCAAATAATTACGTAATACTTTACTTTTTCAAAATCATTTTAATTACAAAACATATTATAAAAAGGCCGCCATTGTTCTTTGATTTCCGAGTCAAGGTTGTCATTGATAGTGAACACAATATTCGTAAAACAATAAAAAGTTGTTCGTAGAAATCTTTATCGAGCCCAATTAAGAAAACTTAATATCATAAAATAATAAAAACATCGAGCATGTAAAAATTAAAAGCAAACGCTAATTAATGACGTTTGATAATATAATGAACAATATCAAATTAGTGTCATATAAAACAATATTAATATTATATCGATGTATCGATTTTGAATTTATTAATGCGTAGTTCATCGAACATAAGTATTATTTCTAACGTATGCCTTCGAAGTGTATTGATTAAGTTCCATGCATATTGTCTGCGCCATTCAATAAATAATTAAATAAAATAAAATAATGAATAATAAACAATATAAATAATAAGTACCGAATAAAATTGAATAATATTCGCACGCACACTAATACGAACGCACATAATCCTAGTTTCTATTTGCTCCTCCCCCGCCCCCGCTCAGTTGCAATAATAATCGATGCGACGCGCTTGCGACGGTTAGCTCCCGAATTTGATATAAAAATCAATACAATTGTGAAGAGACAATTTCTATAAATTATTATACAAGTAACTAAAGTGCTTGTGTCCTGTGTAACTTAAAAATTAACTACTGTTGGTGGGCAATGATCACGAAACCACGCCCTGGAAATCCTCTGCTCGTCCTCTGCTATCGAAGAGAATCCAGTGAGTACTATACTCCAATCTTTTGCCCACACACGTATCGATATGTGTTTATATTTTTTTTTAAACGAAGTATTGCTCCTTTGAAAAAGCCGAGATGGTCCAGTCGTAAGAACGCGTGAATCTTAACCGATGATCGTAGGTTCAAACCCAGGCAAGCACCACTGAATTTTCATGTGCTTAATTTGTGATTATAATTCATCTCGTGCTTTATGGCGAAGGAAAACATCGTGAGGAAACCTGCATGTGTCTAATTTCACTGAAATTCAGCCACATGTGTATTCATGTATATCCAAACCTTCTCCTCAAAAAAAGGGAGAGGAGACCTTTAGCCCAGCAGTGGGACATTTACAGCCTGTTACGGATTAATTCTATAATTATATATACAATTCATATTTGTAGGTAACAAAATTAATGCATAACATGATTTCTTTGTAATATCCACGGTGGACCAGAATGGCCATTCCCATTCAATGTTATATTGCTTAATAATTTTTGTTATTATCAATGATCGAAATGGTTAATCTTTTTCATTAACGAATGAAAAGTAACTGTTTAATTATGTTTAAATCAACTTGTTTTGTGTTGATTTTGTTTAATTTTGAAAACTGTAAATCTAATCAATAAATATTATACATTTATTATTAATAACAATATTTAGAATGCATTTTTACACTGTTTACAAGCCATCCGCTTGACAAACTTGTCTACGAATCCAATAGAAAGTAAAAGATATGGTAAACCTCACATATTATGTAATTTCACAAGAATACCTGAATATTCAGAGAGAGTCATAGGCTTATTTTTTTATTTAACGTCATATAGCAGAAATTAATATTACGATTATTCATTATTGTATTCAAGATATGGGTTTGAAATAAAACAATACATTTAATTACCCCACAAATATTAATATTGTGCCTTCTCATCTATCAAAATGTCTGACTACAGATAAAATATAGGCTTAATGTCAATAAAAAAATGATTTACGTCAATTCCGTCTAAATCAAATAAAAGCTAATGTATTCTGGTAAGGTTAAAAAAAATCTGCTAATTTCAGCTCATATTAGTCTTTACATAGTTACTATTAATTCTCCATTTTTCGCATCCATAATTTCGTACATTATAATTATTATTTATCTTCAAATTCAAATTGAATACAGGTATACTTTTTAAAATAACTGTCCCATTTATTTTATATTAGAGGATGAATATTTAATACAGTTCTACTTAAAATTCGAGACAAATAATCGTTTATTCCTAAAGTTGCTGTGTCTTACCTAAAATGGACATAGAAATAACATGTCTGTATATGTGTAATTGGATATGAATATTAACTCCTGGCATTAGTGGTCAGACTTGTAATAGTAACATCCTGTTAATGTCCCACTGCTGGGCTAAAGCCCCTCTCCTAGTAGTTTTGAGTAGCAGGTTTCGAGCTTATTCCACCACGCTGCTCCAATGCGGGTTGGTAGAATACACATGTGGTAGAATTTCAATGAAATCAGACACATGCAGGTTTCCTCACGATGTTTTCCTTCACCGTCAAGTACGAGATGAATTATAAACACAAATGTAAAGTACACTCATAATGTACACTAATACTGTTGATATATGTTGTCGCGAACACATATAGTATAATTTACAAAATAAAAAAAAACTAAATTTATATTATATAATAAATATGTAGTGTCACAACAACCGTCAATTTGAGTTAACGTTATCAATTTGATAAGAAAACTTCCTCATCTTTGCACGCTTCAGATGTGATATTCAGAGGTGATAGACAGTCTGTCGCTTATATTGCGCCGATTAATTACTTATTTACGTATAACTAATAATAATAACAATTTATTAAGTAATGGCACTTGAAGAGAACGCCTTTTTGCGCTTGTTTTTACATTTACATAGTATCAAAATGAGTATTAGTTTTAATATTATGTAGAGGAATTCGTTTAGCAGTATTTTTTGACAATTGAAAAAGTAAATACTCTGGATCATCAAATATGGAACACACACTCAAATTATGTGATAAATTTTTGGACGACAATTGAATAGAACGCGTCACGTTTAGGTACATTTCATTATATGAAAGAGAAGAAGGATATTATGACGTAGAGAGAGTAAAAATAAATCTAAATGTTGAAAATACGTTTGTAAATCTTGTAATAACTTAACTATTTTAACAAATTGACGATTATAAATAAATACCGTCTAGCAATTTTGCTTTGTTACATACAACGCAAATTCGAAAAACATATAGTTTTAATAATAACATAAATAATGTTGCATAAAAATCATATACTTGAACATATTACCACATTTATTTACTCATTTAAAACATTGATTCAAATATATATATAATATTTTTAGAAAACAAAACTCTTTCTACTCATCTTGTTCGCGTAAGGGCAATGAAACAGAGTTGATATAAATTCCTTTTTTCAATAACTTTTTCTACGTGGCTTTCACAGAATTATTATTTATTGTTAAGGATTTTTATTTTTATACAAATAGATGCAATTGGGCAGAATCTGGTATTGTTATTTGTTTAGGGGAATTACAACCGTATATATAAGTTGATATATAAGTTAAAAGGGTGCTTTGAAACATGTTCACATTACGCTCTATGAAATCAAAATAAAAAAGATCACCGTCGTGTTAAGTACAATAGCTAAAATATATAAAGAAATAATAATAATAATAATATTCTGGGACATTTTTCACACACGGCCATCTGATCCCAAATTAAGCTTGTACAAAGCTTGTGCTATGGAAACCAGACGACTGATATACTACATATACTACTTTTCTTTTGTAAATACATACTTATATAGATAATTACACCCAGACTCAGGACAAACAGACATGTTCATGCACACAAATGTCTGTCCTGGGTGGGAATCGAACCCACAACCTTCGGCGTAAAAGTATCTACCAACCACGCCAACCTGCTCATTCATAGAAAGAAATGTTTCTAGTATTTCATAGACACAGGTTCTTTAAAAATTCTATTTACGTTTGAAATAAATAAAGAGCTGGGTCCGCTTTTGTAAACGAAACTCTATCACTATAATAAAATCTTGAAGAGAACAGATAAGATAAGATCTAATACTAACATATTAAGTATATATCATACATTTTTTTATATTTCAAAGTAATTATACTTGATCCGATCAATTATATATTGATAAACCACTACGTATTTGGTTTAGTATAGCATTTTTCCATTCAACCCTACCTTATTCCTTTCTTAAATCACTCGTATTAAATACGATATGTAGCGAAAGAAAGTACTTACGTAGGATGTCTTCATATAAAGATTCATTTTATCAACGTCAAATATCAATACGACATCTGCTATAGAATCCTAATCCTTTGATGAAACATTGTGTCTACTATGAATAGTTCTCGAGGGTTTTTCCCAAAGGATAAAGAATGAATGCACTGTTGAGTGACGTTTGGTTTAATCTTTCTTCTTTAAATATTTGTACTCTAACTCCGCTTATTTTATTGGATAACGTTTTATGGGCAGAGAATATTAACATGTATTTGCTGTCTCGGCTAAAATTCCTAATGACGCTAAAATTCATAATGAATAATAAAATTCCTAAATATAGAGCCCGTTTATTAATTTTCAAGGACTACACCGATATGACCAATTAGCTACGCGTGGTCCTTAACAGAATGTAGCGGGATCAAATTCGAGCAAGAACCACAGACTAATAATTTGCTGATTTTGTATTTATAATTCATCTCGTGCTCGGCGTCGAAGGAAATTTGAATATATAATACTTGCCTACGACTTGTAAATACTTTACATTTTTTATTTTTACACTTCCCTTAAGTAAAAATCCATACGGCACGTTTTATTATATTATGAATAAAAACGATGTTTTAATTTATAATATAATAAAATAGATTTTATCTTTTCGTGGCAGTCTATGCATATTGTTTAATTCAAATCAATGAAAATATAAGACAAATCTTCAAAATACATTCTTAGACGCCTAACGTTAAAACGAATTATATAAAGAGCTTAATAAAATTCACTTGCAGACTAAAAATAAAAGCAAAATACGACCGACGGACGCGATGAGCGGTGTGTTGACAGAGCAGTTGAATGCGTTGCGCTGTGATGATCGCGGTGTATTTTTCAATATTCACTGAAATGAAATAGTGATGTTGTGTACCCTTAATATATAGACTGTCTATTAAGCAATGGATTAATTTTAAATGCAAAATATATAAAAATTAAAATATATAAAAATTAAAAGGGAAAAAGTATACTAATCGTAAAACTATTTCTTGATAGCAAATCGTATCTATTATTTTTATATATTTTGGATTTGCTTTCTTATAATTAATCATTAGACCAACGACCAGTATGGCTATTCTATAAGAACGTTTGTTCTATCTCTGATAAAGTAATTTTCTGTATATGTTCTTTTATAACAAAATCATAACATATATAAAAATAATACTTATAATACAAATTGAAAAAAATAGATATTTTACTCATTACGTTCGACAGAAATTTTTATTATTGTGTTAAAAATTATAAACATCAATGTCAACCCTTGAAATTATTATGTTATAATAATTATGCATGCAAATATTTTGCTATGGTAGGGCTTTGTACAAGCTCGTCTGGGTAGGTACCACCCACTCATCAGATATTCTACCGCAAAACAACAGTACTTGGTATTGTTGTTGTGTACAAGGGACATATTATCTTAGTTCTAAAGGTTGGTGGCCCATTGGCGATGTAATCGATGGGCAACATTTCTTACAATGCCAATGTCTATGGGCGTTAGTGACCACTTACCATCTCATGGCCCATATACTCGTCCGCTACCTAATCTATAAAAAATGCAATATTTTATTTTAACTTTGATTTTGCATGTGTAACCTAACACTTAAAAATCTTTGTGTTGTAACAGGCAGGCAGCTCTCATCACTAAACATGTGATTCATTATAAACATAAATAAAGCACATGAATGGTCCTTGCTGGATTTAAACCTGCAATAAGCGGTTAATATCTACGTGTTCTAACCACTGGGCCATATTGGTTGAAAACATAACCAAGATTTAATTCACGCCGAATTAATTGGGTGGGCGACAATGAAAGTGCTGATAAAAATAACTTCATTTTAATGTCAACGACTTTGATATTTTGTTAGCGAGTAAACATTTTTACTGTGGATTTTAAATATAGTTCTGTACTTAAGCAAATCATCGATGACAGGCCATTTGCCTTCCTAATGGGGAAGTTAGAAATAGCCGTACTCTAAATCACGGAACTCCATTAACAAAAATATCAATAATAGCCCGACGTTTCCATCGCTTACAAATTTAATTATATATAATAATTTAAAGGGCTTTATATAAATTGACATTGACATAAGAAAATTTACATTTAAATAACAACATGAAATTTTGATACTGTTAATGCTACACTAATTTAATGATATTTTCGGTACAAAATGCCTCACACCCACCGTATTTCTGACTAAATCGTGTATTCGGAATAATACTTCATACATGGATATTTTTCTTTAGAATTCCGCTAGCGAGTGCAAGAGCATTCGTAACGAATCTTCGAAAAATATTCCGTTCAGAAAAAGTTGAAACGTGTCTGATTTGTCAATAGATTTCAACAAAACCATATGGAAATCGTAAATCAGTAATTGCATCATAGAAACGAATGTTTTGCTCGCCTCATACTTTTTTTTAAATAGCTTTTGAGAAGGAATCCCTTACGAATTATGTTATGCTAATAATAATTAATAGCCATCAGTTTTAATAGACTCATCATATTAAACGTAAGTCCTATAGAACTATCTATCAAGGTATGAATAAGATTCTTGATAAAATGGTCCACGGAACCAGGATGGATGTAAGTGGATTAAACCTCACGGATAATTCCTTAAAGCGATTTAACGTTCATGAATAACATTGCCTTTGATGTAGCCAATCGTTTAAGGTTTAAAGGTTATTTCTAAAGAATCTTGATCAGGTTTTTTAGAGATAAGCTATTTATAATAAGTAACTTTGATATCATCTTCGATCGCTTAATCGTTTAATATTGACAAGCTAATTTTTTAATATTGTTTATATTATTCTCAGGGCTGGGTTCTTCTCAGGGCTGGGTTCTTCTCAGGGCTGGGTGTTGCTTTTCCGAACCGGTGGTAGTTTCTGGTTTGATAAGCAAGTGGAATGCTTCAATGTTGATTTTGATCATTAGAATAACAATCTTCCTTTAAGCCCTTTAATGCTACGCTAATATATAACATTTAACTAAAACTTTTGTTTGAAGACAGAGTTGGGTTACTAACTAATTTATATGGCTGCAGAAACCGAGGTTTTGGATTCATAAACAAAGGCCTCGGGAGTACGTAGAGCCGTTGATCCTGCACCTGAACTCTCTTTGGTCACATCGGATTGTGAGACAGAGGGAATAATGAATGCACCATTGCTTGAGCTTACACTTGAACACTATAATATCTCCTACGCTAACAAACAACAGTTTATAGTGGAGAATAGTTACTATTCTCCAATATAAAGTGTTGTTTTTGTGCCCAAAGTTGTTCCCATCACACTCACATATCACTATATTTAAAAAATAAAATATACACAATATAAATGATACGAAGAAGTAAGTAGACGATTGTATTTACCACGAACAAATAGCCTAATTTGTAGTTTAAAATTACTCGAAACAATCTGGAGGAACGCCAGCACGCTGCTCTGGCTGCTATGCATAAAGAAATTTACGACTCGTCCGAAAAGCTCTCATGCTATGTAATAACCTTCGTACAATGTATTTTGGAACTATTAAAACTAAAGGGATTTTATGCTATTTATTCTTTTAAAATACAGATAAATTGGTGTGGAGTGTCGACTCAATCTAGGTCTTTAGGCTCACTGCGAGAAAAAAAAAATGGTCTTTAGGCTGCTGATCACCATCATGTGGAATTTATTGCAAAAGCTCTTGGCTGTCAATTGACTGACATCGATGATATGATTTCTCATTAAAAAAAAGATTACCATTGTATGATGATACCCTCCTGGTTGATTTCGGCCACTGCAGTCAATCTCAAGAGAGATTAACTGCACAGGACATATTATAGTGCACCAGTGTGTGTGCAAATACAGATGCTCTCTCCATTTTCTCAATCTCATAATCCGATGGGACAGCAAAACGGAAAAAAATCATGGTTTCCGAGGCACGGGAATGTATACACTTCCAACTTCCAAACTTCCGCCTGCTACTGAGAATCTTGAATAAAAAGACCCAATAACACTATATGGGCCGTAACTGGGGTTTGAACCTAGAACCTCAGGTCATATATTAATACTTTAAGGGAAAACTTTGTATTCATTTTTGCAATTGTCAATTTTCGTTGCTAGATTGAAAACAATTATTAAAATATATTAAATAAAAATTGAAAATTGAATTGAAAAGCCGAGATGGCCCTGTGGTAAGAACGCGTGAATCTTAAGCGATGATCGTGGGTTCAAACCCGGGCAAGCACCGCTGAATTTTCATGTGCTTAATTTGTGATTATAATTCATCTCGTGCTTTACGGTGAAGGAAAACCTCGTGAGGAAACCTGCATGTGTCTAATTTCACTGAAGTTCTGCCACATGTGAATTCTACCAACCCTTCTCCTCAAAAAGAGGAGAGGAGGCCTTTAGCCCAGCAGTGGGACATTCACAGGCTGTTACGGATTAAATAAAAATTTACGTTGTTACAATATCAGTCATAATAATGTAAAAAAAAAGTATATTTTCCAAATTTTAATTATAAAAAATGATGAATATATTTAGGTAAAACACTGTAGCTTATGTCCGATTTATACGTATTGTTTGAATACCATTCGGTAAAAAGTATTAATGGCCTCTGCATGGATAATAAAGCACGTTCAATAAAATACAGCGATTATTTAAAAGAATGTTACAAAATATATATTACATTTCTCGCAAAATTCCAGCCAGCGTGGAATTCAGTTTGTGACGAAAATCATTTAAAAATCGAATGCCATTTGAATTGTAGCTTTAAATATTGTACATGTTTAAAAAAATTAGGAAGTAACAGTAGTCTAAAATAATAAAAAAGGTGATTTTTTGTTTTGGTAACTCACACTTTTGGACTTCAAAATCACAGACAGACACTTAATTATATATATTTGTATAAATTACTATATAAAATATGTAGGAAAATTGGCGACAGACGAGAAAAGGGTTATGGGTAGGTACCATCCACTCATCAGATATGCTACTGCCAAAGCTTAGTATTGGTGCGTTCCGGTTTTAAGAGTGAGTGAGCCAGTGTAACTGCATGCACAAGTTACATAACATCTCCGTTCCCAAGATTAGTGACGCATTGGCGATGTAAAGAATGGTTAATATTTCTTGCATTGCCGATTTCTATGGGCGATGGTGACCACCTAAAATGGTGGTACCATGCTAACATTTCACCTTTTAAATAATCAAATCTTTATATGTTCCGATTTTTTATAACGCTTTTATGTTATTGTTATTATTAAATACATTGGTATGGAAATGTTCCAAATATGATATTTTGGAGTACACTTTTACTGGTGGTAGGGCTTTGTGCAAGCTCGTCTGGGTAGGTACCACCCACTCATCAGATATTCTACCGCAAAACAGCAATACTTGATATTGTTGTGTTCCGGTTTGAAGGGTGAGTGAGCCAGTGTAATTACAGGCACAAGGGACATAAAATCTTAGTTCCCAAGGTTGGTGGCGCATTGGCTATAAGCGATGGTTGACATTTCTTACAATGCAAATGTCTAAGGGCGTTTGGTGACCACTTACCATCAGGTGGCCCATATGCTCGTCCACCTTCCTATTTTATAAAAAAAAAAAAAAAAAACACTCCTTAGAGCAGCTTGGAGTAAGCTCCACCTTCTCCTCAAAAAAGGTGAGGAGGCCTTAGCCCAGCGGGACTTTAACAGGCTGTTACTTTACTTCACTACAACAACTGTCGAACAGTCGACAGAGTATGACAAATTACTAGTGTCGATATTAATTGTGGTGTTCAAACAGAATGAATCGACTTTGTTATTTCCGTTTAGAAATCTGTTACCTTCAATCGAATACAAATAAACTAGATCGTAGTTATAATTACTTGAACACAATAATCAAGTATTGTTTCAATAATTTGAAAAAAATAATGAAATACCTCTCTTTGTTCGGAACACAAAGCAGCAATAAAATTCTTGAAAAAATATAAATGTGAAAATAGAGCGGTTTTAGACAAAACATGCAACTTCATTTTCATTTTCGAAAATTTAAATTTTCAGAAAATTTCACTTTTTAATAAAAACGAGTACAGATCATATTCGCTTTTTTGTTTTAAGTTTATATGAACTTTAGGTACAAAAATATTGTGATTTTTTGTGTTACTATATTTACCAACCTTCATCGGATACGCAAAGCACTTTTTCACACGTCCGAGAGTGTACCTCCACACAATCAATTTGTTTTCTTTCGCCGCAGACAAGTGACAAATTATATCGAATACTTCAGTCTACCGTAACCGTAACAGCCTGTGAATGTCCCACTGCTGGGCTAAAGGCCTCCTCCTCCTATACTTCAGTCTGCTAAAATTTTTTTATTTTGCTTTTTAATTGTGTTGAAGGTAATTATTCTATTTCTGAGGCCAGTTACCTAAATGTATAATAAAAGGAGGGATGTTGGATTTTTGCTTTATATTTAAAATCAATACCTTATATAAATATAAATTTTGTGCCAAATCCTTGGAGTAATTTCGGAGATACATGAAATATATGTATTTATCTTATATAATTATATATACACATAAGGCGATTAATGCTTGTATTATTTGTGAAGACGTGTGATTCCTTTAAAAAACAGTTTGTCAGCGATTAGCAGATTCAATTATAGAAAATTTATTGATGATTCAATCAGAAATTTATTCCAACGATGAATATTACTTTTTTTATATAAATCGATTACATTTTCTCCCTCATTATAGCCAGTTACTTTGTAACATTCCTCTCTGCAAAGCAAAACTCACAGAGCCTTATTACTTCAAAAAATACTATAATTTTGATCTCTCTTTTTCAACTGGGAACAACTTTGATCAAAAAACAATATTAGTAGAATAACAAACCCAGAACTCAGATATTATATTGTATTTAAATAATTTATTTCATAAACATTAACAGTTACATTAAGATTTATATCAATGCTAGTGTCAGCCCGTGGCTTCGATCGTTCGAGGGTAATGCTAGTGATATTCTGTCTTTTTCTATACGTGTATGCAAAATTTCGTGATGATAAGTTAAGTAGTTAAGTCGTGAAAGACAAACAAACAAACAAAAAGTCTTACCTGTTTCACTACAAATACATATGTACCATCTTTGTTTCCAGGATTAATGGCACATTTGCGATGAAATTTCAAAGGTAATTTTAATTTGCAATATAATTTATAATAACTTATATTTACTAAAACATTGTTTATTTCGACAGAATCTGTGATTATCAATAAAGAAGCACTAAAAATAGGGACTCCGCTAATTCAATAAATCCTTCTTGGAGCAAGATTTTCGTTTCTTTTCCTTGGATATTCTGGCAGATATGGATGCGAGGGTCTATCACCGGACCTGCATCCTCCGTCAAAACAGTGGAAACGCGCCCCCTCCGAATACGCTCGAGGCGTTGAAGCGGCAGGAACACTGCAGGGCTCTTGTGACGTGGCGCGAGCGTCTCTGCGAAGAACGGTACGCGCCATGCGTACGATCATGCCAGCCTTCGAAGCCTGGATGAGACGAAAGCGACGACTCACCTTCCGACTTACGCAGGTAATGACCGGTCACGGTTTTTTTGGAGAATACCTGTGTAAGATCGGACGCAAATCGTCGGCGATGTGCCACCACTGCGGTGCGGACCGGTACACCGCTCAGCATACGCTGGAGACGTGCCCCGTGTGGAATGCGGAGAGGGAGATCCTGGTCCGCAAAGTCGAACAAGACCTGTCCCTGCGAGCAATCGTGTCGGTGGTGCTCCACACCGAATCGGCGTGGAGGGCCGTAGTCTTCTGTGAGACCGTCATGGTCCAGAAGGAGATGGCATAGCAGTAACGGGAAAGGGCCGATCCTGCACGGCAGAGACGACGATGGCGTCGTCTCGGCTCTCCCTTAGCCCAGACGCCCGGGGCTTAAAAGATAGGGCGTAACCCTGGGGCCGTGGGTGCGTGAGATGGGGGTCTCGCGTGTCTTATTTCAGATGGCCCTAAGGCGGACGGCAGCTGGGATGGCCTCGCGCTGCCGTACGCACTAGCGAGGAATGCAGGGGAAGCGGGATTACATTTGCCCCCTCAGGAGAGCTCCGCCAAGCCACGAGCGGAGCAAAGCACCGTAGAGGCCGGGATACGTTATATCAACACGATCCCGCAGCCTCTCTGATCCGTGCCGAGGACGGCCATCGCAGTGGTTTTAGTGGGTAAGAATCCCACATAACCCAGTCCCCACACCCCATGGGAGCTGGCTACCTTTCTGAAGGTTTCCACTGTGTGAAAAAAAAAGGTGTTCGTTTCTTTAAAATAATTCCGCAAATACTGAAAATATTTAAATAAAATATTTATTACTGATTCTTCTCGATAGAATCTACATCCCAAACCGATCGAAGATTTACTATAATCCTATAAAATAGCGAATCAAAAGTGCTTGTAAAAACAACTTGAATAAAATATATTTTGTTTTTGATAGTATATTTCAAAACATTATGAAATTTAATTTTTGACAATATTTTTACATAATGAGTGACAATATTATTACAAAGCCTTAAATAAAATAAAAACGACAATAATCAATTTTATTAATTATAGTCGTTTTACATAACCATATAACGCAATTTTATTTATACCATTAAATGAGCTTTACTTGTATATAAATAATTTATAAAATTCGTGTATCTCGGAATCGGTTCCAACGATTTCGCTCAAATTTTGTATTTAGATAAGGTTTTGCTCTTTACGTTAATCTGTATTATTCATTTCTTGGTAAAAAAATACAGGCTAGCGAAGCTCGCCCAAGATATTTATATAGTTAAATAATAAAAATAAATATACAAATTTTCGAGAATTCCTTATATTCAATAGAAAATTCCATCTTTGTGCTTTCTCAATACCAATATGCTTAAAACATAATGAAAATAATATCAACGTTCTATCGAGGCGCTTGAAAACTCAGACTATTTACTACTTTAATACGGCGAGGGCTTAACGTTAAATTGTTCACTTTTCGCTGAAAATTGCAATCGTTTGGTGCACATTGTGCCATAAAGAGATATTAACAATTTTTTTAAATTGCTTACAAACTTCATGCCCCGATTTAAATCGGGCCAACGTTAACGTAGGCGTAACATACTGTTTAGTGCTATTTTTAAATTAAATATAATTAACGGTGAAGGAAAACATCGTGAGGAATCCTGCATGTGTCTAATTTCATTGAAATTCTCCCACATATGTATTCCACCAACCCGCATTGGAGCAGAGTGGTGGAATAAGCCAAAACTTCTCCTCAAAAAGGGAGAGGAGATCTTATCCCAGCAGTGGGACATTACACAGGCTGTTACTGTAATATAAATATAAATCCTAAGTGACTAATAATAATTGACATCGATACAAACCAAGTTATAACGACATATTTACAAAATTTATAGAGATACTGACCATACATTCTAACCTTGATAATATAAAGCTTGCAATATAATCTCATTATTATACGCGTACTTCTAAAATTACATAATAACAATATTTAAAGAAAAATATAACATTTACACAAAAAGCAGTCTTATTTTCTCCGTACCCGAAAGTGTAATTAATTAAAACATGAATTAAAAACAAATATTTTTTATACTTACCGCCTTAGGTGGGTAGGTTAGTTGTAGACGTGACATGTAAATAACACAGCTAGCCTTAAAATATAATAATATAATACAATTTCACAATACTACCTAGCACCGATGACTCGTACTTGTAACGCGATGTTACATAGTCTTTTACCTTTTGACGAGCCGGTTGGCGTGATTAGTGGATGCTTGCCTTTCACGCCGAAGGTTGTGGGTTCGATCCCCACCCAGGATAGATATTTGTGTGCATGAACATATCTGTTTGTCCTGAGTCTGGGTGTAATTATCTATATAAGTATGTATTTACAAAAGAAAAATAGTATATGTAGTATATCAGTTGTCTGGTTTCCATAGTACAAGCTCTGTACAAGCTTAATTTGAGATCAGATGGCCGTGTGTAAAAAATGTCCCAGGATATTATTTCAAGATAACTAGACTATCCATTGCAGAAAGATATTTTTAAATTGATCTAGTAGATATAGTGCGCGCTCAAACAAACGAACGAACAAATGATCACTTAAATTTTATACAACAGTATAGACTCTAATAATTTTATGTCAAGAGAAGTTCACGTTTGATAACTTAAGAGCACTGATTTGACATTTAAAATCCCTGTACATTTCAGAGGCCATTCAGACAGATGAAGGAATGACAGCCTGTTGCCGTGAACTGACTTATCTCATGAATAAAAAACCCGTATATTTGACTTATTTATATCATTATTCACCGTAAATAATATTAAATACAAAAGATTTACATGTCTTTATAGACAAAGGAAAGAAATTAATAAAATAATTTTATGTTAGTTAATTTTGAGGCTTTATGTTTATATTTATTTGGTAAATATGCGCAAAGTTCTGCGCATACTTTTGTTGATTCAATTGTAGAAGTTTTGTTGAAAAACATCTTTTGTTAATTCCTTGTAATAATTTCAATAGAAAATGTTACAAATATACAATAGAATACAAAAGAAACTTTGTCTGTCTCCTTAGTCTAGTGGTTAGCTGGTCTAGGTAGCTATAGATTATGAGAACTCGGTTTCGAATACCAGGTCGGGAAAACAAAGACTAATGCTATTTTTTGATCAAAAAATTCTTAATAACAGCTTAAAGTATAACAATATTAAACTCTTCCTGCCTCGGAGAGTATGTAAGACCATTTGTACTGTGCATCTTTTTCCGAACCATAGGAATAAGAAAAAATAAAGGAACCTATATTTGCAGATAGTCTTGTGCACAAGAGTATCTCCCGAGAACTGCTGCCATTGTTCAAATATAATTTATATTTTTTTAAAAACACTAAAATTAAAAGATAGATATTTATTCTAAGTATTGATAAATCAATAATATAAACTTTAAAATACTGCGCACCCATTTTAAATTTTGATACAAAATGACAGCGTCCCTCACGCTCAAGAGCCTGTTAATCCTGTGTACTCATTTAGCTTCGCTTCGTACGAAATTTTCGCTTCATTTAGTTTTGAACGCGTTTTTAATTTTCTGCGTAAATTTATAAGCAAAGGTCACTACTATATAGCTCCGTCAAAGTGATTATTTTCATAATATTACTGCATTACAGTCTCATCCTTTGTTTAAATTCATCTGTCATTAAATGGGTAGTAAATTACTACGCTTTGAGAGTTAATATATTCAATCTAAGGTGTGGTTTTAATTACAATTACAAAAAAAGCTGAGATGGCCCAGTAGTAAGAACGCGTGAGTCTTGACCGATGATCGTGGGTTCAAGCCCGGGCAAGCACCACTGAATTTTCATGTGCTTAATTTGTTATTATAATTCATCTCGTGCTTGACGGTGAAGGAAAACATCGTGAGTAAACCTGCTTGTGTCTAATTTCACTGGAATTCTGCCACATGTGTATTCCACCAACCCGCATTAAAGCAGCGTGGTGAAATAAGTTCCAAACCTTCTCCTCAAAAAGGGAAAGGAGGCCTTAGCCTAGCAGTGGGACTTTCACAGGCACAGGAAATTCACGTAATGCAGTTCCCTCTAGGAGAAGTTCCCTAGCTATCATTCTAATATTTTCATATAGTTATAGAATTTGCTTGTAAAAAGGAAGGCTACATTTATGTACGTAATAAACATCAACTATTACACATTGACGTGTAGTCTCGTTTTAGGTATTAGAGTAATTGCTAGTAGTGGTATGTGGAAGCTCGTCTAAGCGACCATGTAACTTTTTTAATATAAAATAGATAGATGGGCAAATGGACAACCTGACGATGAACACTCAATACGCCATAGATATTGGCGCGGTAAGAAATATTTACCATTTCTTATATTGCCAATGCGCCACCAACCTTGGGAACTAAAATGTTATACTCTTTGTGCCTGTTGTTACACTGATATCCTTAAAATCGGAAGACAACGAATAAAAGTTTCTCATGAGGTCAATATGGCATTACGGTGATATGGAATATTATCAAAGGTTTGTCAATTAAAAAGCTTTTCTAAAATAAAGCTTCGAAATTTTTAGTTACGCTTTTTTTTAATTTTCTGTATGCGAGTAGTTTAGGATAAAATAATAAAAAAACGTTATTTATTTTAAAAGTTAAAGTTTTATTATTTCTAGAGATTGTTTTTATGTAAAGCAGGTTTTAGTATTAATATCTGATCCTTTTTCAAAACTGTTAACATAATTTTGACGTAAGCATTTAAGACATTGTCCTGAGGAACGTTAAATTATTGTTTTAATGAGTCATTAATTATTATCATATGATTTATTATTAGATTAAAGATATATACCTAAATCAAATCGAAAAGTATTTGGTGGTTTAACTTTGAAATTAATCGTTATAAACAGAGATTTGTAGGGAGAGAGTTGGGGGAGTACTATTCTAAGCCGTGGAGTACCGGCTTAGAATAGTACTCCCCCAATCTCATCCCGTGGGTGTCGTAAGAGGCGACTGAGGGACGGGGAAAAGGGGGGATGGGCAGCAGCGTCCCCCCTCCCATAAACATCTTACCCCCTACTGCGCTCGCCAACACGCCTGCCCAGCGCGGCGAGTATGGGCAAACCCCTCCCTTAATGGCAGATGCGCCCAAAAAAAGGCCCCCAGTTACCGGCAAGCCCGCTAGGCCCGACCAAGGTAGCGGTCGCGGTATCGGCAGGGCAGGGGGTGCTAAGAATCACCGGTTCACGGCAGGCTACCGTATAAAACGACTGAAAATGGCAACGTATAATGGACGCTCGATGAGGCTGGACCATCACCTCGCCGAATTAGAAGTAGAGTTAAGTCATATAAACTGGCATATACTGGGGTTATCTGAAGTCCGAAGACAGGGGGAGGACACGATAACTCTAGAGTCCGGTAACTTACTCTACTTCCGCGAAGGTGATAACCTCTCCCAGGGTGGTGTCGGTTTTCTAGTCAAAAAGGATCTCATTAGCAGCATTGTGGAAATCAGTAGTGTGTCGAACCGGGTAGCGTACCTTGTCCTAAAACTTTCCGACAGGTACTCCCTGAAGGTTGTACAGGTATATGCGCCAACTTCGACATACTCTGATGATGTGGTCGAAGCGATGTACGAGGACATCGCAAAGGCCCTCAACGACACCTCGAGGGCCCACTACAATGTTGTTATGGGAGACTTTAATGCTAAAGTGGGAGTACAAGATAGCGGTGAATCGAAAGTCGGACCTTACGGCTTGGGCTGCAGAAATCACAGGGGGCAAATGCTGGTAAACTTTCTCGAAGCGCAGGGGCTTTTTTTTGATGAATTCTTTCTTTCAAAAAAAGCCTCAGAGGAGGTGGACCTGGCGAAGCCCCGATAACGTGACAAGGAACGAGATAGACTTTATCATTTCGAATAAAAGGCACATATTTAGAGATGTTTCAGTGATCAACAAGTTTAATACCGGAAGTGATCACCGCTTGGTTCGAGGCACTCTAAATATCAACTTAAAAGCCGAAAGATCGAGAATGATGAGGTCTACTCTCCGACCTACCATGCTCCAAGCTGCTCAAGGCTCCGAAAAGTTCCAAATGGAACTTCAAAATCAATTCACCGCGTTGGAAACCATAAGCAGCATTGATGAGAGAACCGACACGCTGGTCAAAATACTGCAAAACACATCCCGCAAGTGTTTTCCGCCACAGAGAAGAGACAACGCACCAAAACTCTCTGCTGAGACACTCGAGCTCATGAGAAAACGACGAGAACTACCATCGTTTTTGTCAGATAAGGCCTTAAACCGAACAATAAAAACGCTGACGCGACGCGATCTCCGACGCTCCAATACCCGTGCCATCAAGGCTGCGATTGAGCAAAATCGGGGATCGAAAGTGTTCGCTCGCAAGTTTGGGAGGCCGCGTCTGACAAAACTTAAAACTGAAAATGGTGGGGTCGTTACCTCTAGGCCTGAGATTATCGGAGAAGTAGAGAGGTTTTATGGGCAGTTGTTCTCTTCAAGATCGGATAAACCCGTGGGAATCAGTATTGATGACCAGCGCGCCCCTCTTATGCGCCATTACTCCGAGGAGCTCCCGGTCGTTGACCAAGGAGAGATTAGGGCGGCTCTAGAACAGCTTAAAAACAACAAAGCTCCGGGAGATGACGGAATCACAACAGAGTTGCTTAAGGCAGGCGGGACTCCGGTCCTGAAAGAGCTAGCAAGCCTCTTTAATTCCGTCATCCAACATGGCAAGACCCCGGAAACGTGGAGCGGGAGTGAGGTGGTACTGTTTTTCAAGAAAGGTGATAAAACCCTCTTGAAAAACTACAGACCAATCTCCCTCCTGAGTCACGTGTATAAGCTGTTCTCAAGAGTCGTCACGAACCGTCTCGCCAGACGACTTGACGAGTTCCAGCCCCCAGAGCAAGCCGGCTTTCGATCAGGCTACAGCACCGTGGACCACATCCATACTGTTCGGCAGATTGTGCAGAAGACCGAAGAGTACAATCAGCCGCTGTGTATGGCATTTGTGGACTACGAGAAAGCCTTCGACTCCATCGAAACCTGGGCAGTGCTCGACTCATTGCAGAGATGTCATATCGATTGGAGATATATCGAGGTACTGAGATGTCTGTACAACGCCGCTACAATGACTGTCCACATCCAGGACTGTAAGACGAAGGCGATCCAACTGCGCAGAGGGGTGAGACAGGGGGATGTAATATCCCCGAAACTGTTCACCAACGCGTTGGAAGACGTTTTCAAAACGCTGGATTGGACTAGGTATGGAGTCAATGTAAACGGCGAGTACATCTCACACCTTCGATTTGCCGACGATATCGTCATCATAGCAGAGTCGCTGGAACAACTCACCGAAATGCTGCGTAGCCTAGGCGAGTCTTCCCGGTGTGTCGGTCTCGGTATGAACTTGGACAAGACCAAGGTCATGTTCAATAGGCATGTCGTGCCGGGACCGATATACGTCGAGGGGAAACCTCTCGAAGTTGTTAGTGAATATACCTACCTAGGACAGATAATACAAGTCGGTAGGAACAACTTCGAGAAGGAAGCCGATCGAAGAATTCGCTTGGGATGGGCAGCATTTGGCAACCTTCGTCAAGTCCTCAAGTCGTCTATACCGCAATGTTTGAAGACGAAAGTCTTCAACCAATGCGTCTTACCTGCCATGACATACGGTGCCGAAACGTGGACACTAACTGCGGGACTAGTCCACAAATTCAAAGTCGCTCAGCGTGCTATGGAGCGAGCTATGCTCGGAGTATCTTTGAAGGATAAGATCAGAAATGAGATTATCCGGAAAAGAACCGGAGTCACCGACATAGCTTGCAAAATTAGCAGGCTGAAGTGGCAGTGGGCTGGTCACGTATGTCGTAGGACCGATGGCCGTTGGAGCAGACGAGTCCTAGAGTGGAGACCGCGAATCGGCAAGCGCAGCGTAGGGCGCCCTCCAGCCAGGTGGACCGACGACCTTAAGAAGGTGGCGGGCACCAACTGGATGCGGAAGGCGGAGGACAGGGAGCTTTGGCGCACCTTGGGAGAGGCCTATGTTCAGCAGTGGACAACGATTGGCTGTTGATTGAAACAGAGATTTTACTCCACTAGGTATAATTTTTCAAATTGAATCAAATTTAAATCACTGTTTACATCACTATTAATATATCTGACATTAGAAATAACAGGGGTTAAATATCGCAATGGAAGACTGTGATAACGGGTGGAATATATTTTTAATTCTTTTCGGCTTCTAAGCAGGCTACCATTTTACTGGTGGTAGGGCTTTGTCCAAGCTCGTCTGGATAGGTACCACCCACTCATCAGATATTCTACCGCAAAACAGCAGTACTTGATATTGTTGTGTTCCGGTTTGAAGAGTGAGTGAGCCAGTGTAATTACAGGCACAAGGGACATAAAATCTTAGTTCCCAGGCTTGGTGGCGCATTGGATATGTAAGCGATGGTTGACATTTCTTACAATGCCAATGTCTAAGGGCGTTAGGTCAGGTGGCCCATATGCTTGTCCGCCTTCCTATTCTATAAAAAAAGGCAGTTAAATAATTTAATTAGAGAAACATTATATGGAATTTTTTACAGTATAAGCAGGCGGAGGAGCATTTGGGCCACCTAATGATAAGTGGCCACCAACGCCCATACACATAGGCATTGTATAAAATGTTTACCATCGCTTACATCACCAATGCACAACCAAACTTGGGAACTAAGATGTTATGTCCCTTGTGCCTGTAAATACACTGGCTCAATCTCCCTTCAAACCGGAACACAAAAATACCAAGTACTGCTGTTTTGCGGTAGAATATCTGATGAGTGGGTGGTACCCACCCAGACGAGCTTGCACAAAGCTCTACCACCAGTAAAAACTACTTACTACATATATGTTAACGCAGCGATATTAGATATTTTCCTGTAATTGAAATTTAATAGACCTTTTATGATTTGCGGTGGCGCGATATTTTAGACAGATTAATAAAGACCACACATATGAATACTATGTTGGTTTGAATGCTCAAATATAATTTATATTTTTTTAAGGAAAATATAAAATCTTCTAATTATGTGATAGTAATCGAAATAATAAATCAATCAATATACTTTATATGCCAGATACATGTGATTATGTATTTACTTACTTCCTATATACTTTATTGCATAACATAAAATATTCTTTAACTTTAACCTCGTAAGTTTAGGAAAGAACATTTGTAGTTTTGCAAAAGTATGTGAATGATTTTAAATAACAACAGTTTATTTGCCATATACATATATAAATACGTGCATATATAGTAAATTGAATATCTAGGAATAAATCTTAACAGTTCTAAACAATTAGAGCAGACTCATTACCTTAAACAGGAACAAATATAGGCGATCAGAACAATCAACTTCGAATTAATTGCTTCTAGCTCCCCAAGCGTAGATCTAAGTTCCGGTAATTACTAATCAGTAGCTTTGTATATAGTTTTATAAAGGAATAAATAGAAGTTACAAACTTAAATAGAATGATTAATTATTATATAATGAATCCAAAATTTAAATGAATTCATTAATCCCGAATTTATTAATTCTAGCTGCTTGCGTGGAATAACTTATTTAATTTATAATACAACTCTAAATTTTATCATTCAAATTAATCAGCAGTTCTACGCACGCAAAACAGATGCGTAATCAACTTTTGTAATCAAATTAATAATCTGATTGAAAATCTATATATACGTAAAGAAAAAACTATATTGCGTTCACGGTTTGTGTGATTTGGTATAATTTAAGTGTAGAAAGCCAAAATTTTTGTATTATATCTTACAAAATATTATATATTAAATAAAATAAAAAAATCATAATTCACGTTTATATACAATGACAATACACGCGTCTACTGGTGGTAGGACTTTGTGCAAGCTCGTCTGGGTAGGTAAAACCTACTCATCAGATATTCTATCGCAAAACAGCAATACTTGATATTGTTATGTTCCGGTTTAAAGGGTGAGTGAGCCAGTGTAATTACAGGCACAAGGGACATAAAATCTTAGTTCCCAAGGTTGGTGGCGCATTGGCTATGTAAGCGATGGTTGACATTTCTTACAATGCCAATGTCTAAGGGCGTTTGGTGACCACTTACCATCAGGTGGCCCATATGCTCGTCCGCCTTCCTATTCTATATAAAAAAAAGTCTTTTGACATTTACATACTTTTTTATTGTAATAAAGGCAAGATCTAATCCGCATTTTTTCTAGCTTTAGTATTTTTCAACGATCTCAAAAATGTTTGCACAGAAAAGCAATTACAAAATCAAATAATAAAAGCTTTGTAGCTGATAATCTTCAAACAATTGTTGATATTTTAATTAAAAACAATGTATCTTATACTTCTATGACGTGAAAGGACATTTTAAGTATTTTTATTAGCGATGAATTTCGGTTGAATTTCGTCTGATAGGAACTACTTGGAAACATTACTAGTGTTTGATCTACATTAACATTGAATTTTGCGAGAGTGTGAGTCACGTGGTAGCTTGTGCAAGCTGGTTTATTCCGGTTATAGTACGGGCATGGGATTATAAATTGTCATTTTAATAGATAAATTATATATAACCGAGAAGAACTGGCAATCATAGTAACAATTTTTTTTCCATCAATTATGGACGATTTTCATTACTCTGAAATGTTATATTCTCATTCAGCAAAAACACACAGTCAATCACGATGTCATGCACGATATATTTGTCAAAATGGGAGGTAATGCTCCCGCGAATTGACAAATGTCACTTTTGATTTAAACTCGAAATGCACTCTCAATCTTTTTTCTGCATTCTCATTGTGGTTAGTGGAGATCATCGAGTGTAGTAACATTGATATTGTAAAACCTTGAACCTCGAATCTGTGCCAATATATCATGAGCCATCCAAAAGTCAATAGAACATGTAATAATCATGTACAATTAAATGTAAATAGCGTTTTGGAAAATCAAGAGATACCATCTAACCTTGCTATCCTAATACTATAATTGCGTAAGTGAGTTTGCTTATTAATTTGTTTTTCTATCAGTTACACTTTAACTACTCAACCGATTATCATGAAATTTTGCATACATGTTGTCAGGAGTACAGAAAAGGATTCAAAGGATAAAAAGGATGCTACCTAACACCCTATCATATGTGAGCATCTGTGAGCGGAAACTAGTTATCTATATAATCTTATACAAAATATAATACCTTATTTATTATTATTTTTAACACGAGTACTACGATCATTAATAAAAACCACTATATTGATTTACAATATTTATTTCAAGTCACAATCTCATCTCTTTTCTCGTGTTTTTGCAATTACATCGCTTACATCGCCAATGCGCCATCAACTTTGGAAACTAAGATGTTACGGCTTTTTTGCCTGTAATTACACAAGCTCGCTCACCCTTCAAACCGGAACACAACTATACCAAGTACTGGTGTTTTGTGGTAGAATATCTGATAAAAGGGTGGTTATAAAACCTTCTCAAACAAGCTTGCACAAAGCCCTACCGTCAAATAAATTGACACCATTTAGTTTTTCTTAAGTAAAAAAATAAATAAAACCACTTCTCATAATAATAATAACATAATAATAAATGTACAACTCTAATATTAAATTATTGATTTTTTTTAATTTACTTAGAATTGTTATTAAAACTAATTAGTTGATTATACATTTTTCTTCCAATTAATAAAATTAATATCTATACCAAAAAGTAACTAGACAAAATTATTTAATATTAAAAGTCAACAGCTATTTGAGATTTATTCCTTATTCGATAAAAACAATTAATAAGCTGCTCTTAAAATTGGCATACAATTATACAAGTTCGCAAAAACAAACCTTTGTGTTATATATGATTAATAAAACTTAATCAAAGTCATTGGTATAAATATAGTCTAGGGGCAAGGTTAGCTCATCAATAAAACATGACTCCTTTGAGCTCGTTGTCATTACAATATCTTCTGAAATGTTAATCTAACATTCTATTAAGTAAATAAATTTTGGTAAAAATCATTTCTATTCTTACGCGAATACGGTTTGCAATTTGGACTTAATTTTCAAAATAATATAATAAATTGAGACAGTAATAAAACAGCAAAAATCTTATTGCCTCTACTGATGACGGGATGGCTGGTTAATTTTTTGCTGAGAGGATCGGAATTGCGATTCACAATTTAGGCACATTTAGCTGGATTGGTTCCACCATTCCATGCGGCATTTTTTTTGTTTGTATATATTACTTAAAGCCTTGATGTATGATGTATTAAAATTAAAACGCGAGAGTAATTCTGAATTAAAATAAAATAACACTGTGTCTTTAACTGTGTGTCAGATGCGACGAACATACGACAGTAATGACGACGTAATTGGAACGTATTATCTCCTTTGTTCATGGTAGCGAAGGACTAAAACTTCCTTACTCAACATAATGCCCAGAGTTACACCCTGCACGTCCTCAATCAACTTGCCTTAAAATTAGATTAATATAAATAATCTTTTGACGGAATTAGAAAAACCATATTTTATATCCTATGTAACAATGAGTGTAGTTGTATAGTTGCAAGTAAGGTATAAATACTCTAAGATTGGTTATGGTGTTGCCAATTTACAAAAAAAAAATAAACACATTAAAATAATATAACTAGCTAAAGGTAAGTAACAGTAGTTGTTAAAAATGTCTTACTGCTGGGCAATGACCACTTCTACGTAATGCATAGTCCAGGTATGAGCCAGCTATCTTCGGTTAAAATTCACATGATCTTACCACTAGGCCTCATACATCTCATAAAGATTAACTTATTAAGCATAATATTATTTATACATTTGCTCACACATACAAAACAAAATACTAGTCGAATTGTTTAGATTTTGTCTTTGTGGTTCGATATAAATTTCTAAATATATTCGAATAAAAAGTATATCTTAGCACAACATTGAATATTTATTTGTATGTTAATGACGTGATATATAGTATCACATTTATTTTCGTATGTAGGTATATATATAGTTGGCGGATTTTATTTTATTTGTATTAATGAGGAATGACGCTTTATTCAATTCAGTATATGAAGAACCTTTTATATTAAAAAAAAAACAATTTGATTTTTAACGATATTCAGACTATGCAAAGCATCGCTATTGAAGCCTGCCCTCAATTAAAGCAGAGTCGAGTGCGTATACCAATATATTTTAGGGTTCCGTAGTAAAATGGATCACTTCTTATTTCAGCATTTCTGTCTTTTGACATATTTGTAAAAAATTGGAGTTAACAAGCAAGCAATCCACTGTCATGCGCAATCATACATGTTTGTATAAGATAGTAAAAGTCATATGCACACCTATAAACTTTTAGGAGCACGCGAAGCTACTTGACGATAATGAAAAGCGGGACTATCCCATAATGAAGAGCTGTAGAAACTTTATTATAAATACAAACTCGAAACTCACAGTAGAACAGTTGCGTAATGTCAGAAAATGATACACGAATTTAAGCATTTAAAGGATATACGCATTGAAATAGCGTATCACCGTAAAACTGACTCAGTTTTCAACGTTTCGAGTGAAATACGATGTAAGTTATTACAAAATAGCTAAAAACATGTTAAAAATATTGTAATTGATACGAACATATTTTTGTTTTAGATGATGATATTGTCCTTCGATTGTCGGTCCCGCCGGTAAATCCGACGATGACTAGCTACGTAAAAAATATTTTAGTGCACAAAAGTATGCACAAACATAAGTGCACATGCTAAGATTTTTTTATGTTATTGTTAGGCGGATGGCTGACCTGATTGTAAGTTGTTACCACCGGCCATAAACATTGGCGATTCAAGAAATTTTAACCATTTCTTACATCGCCAATGCGCCAACCTACTAAACTACGATATTATCCCTTGTTCCAATAGTTACACTGGCTCACTCACCCTTCAAATCGGAATGTAACAATACTAAGTATTGCTGTTTAGCAGTAGAATATCTAATGAGTGGCTACCCAGATAGGCTTACACAAAGCCCTGCCCTAGTTAGATAAGTAATAAGACAATAAGTTTCATTCATTCATATAAGCGAATAGGTAAAATAATGAAAAGGTTCTTTGCATATATGTTTGTATGCAATCTAATTATAGGCTTAGATTATTCAAACAATCTAAAACCAGTATCAAAGTCTGAATTTCACGATTACATACAACACCCTCGGGCGAGCGTTCAAGACCTCATACACGAATACGAGCTACCTATTTTCCTGCTCACTGCCGTGGAATTAGCAGAATGTAAACGTGATATAACGCTTCCTGTGTCGGGAAAGGTTAGTGGTACACGTGTTTATTTTATCACAGATTATAATTCCGTAACACCGTAACAGCCTGTGAATGTCCCACTGCTGGGCTAAAGGCCTCCTCTCATGTTTTTGAGGAGAGGGTTTGGAGCTTATTCCACCACGCTGCTCCAATGCGGGTTGGTAGAATTAGATTATAATTAATTATTATCAATTTAATATTATTAATTTATATAACAAAACTTACAAAGCTGATCTTTATAAGAGATTTCTTTCACCTTCAGAGTGTAAGGACTCTAAGTATATAAATAGGCAATATAATCATTAATATAAATATCTCATCTTGATGGACAAAAGCACCATCTTCATTTGATGGTTTTTTGGACATGTGAAAATTCAGCACTGGGCACTTGTCCAGGTTTAAGCCCGCCACCTAACAGCTGGGCTAACTCAATTCTTCTTTCTAAGTAGTATGATATAGTTGATATAAATATAGTCAAAATAATAAATATAATATCCAATTAAAAATTTTAAACATAAAATGGGTATTATAATCTAATGTGTAGGTAACTAATTTGTATTTAAAATTAAGCCTCAATGCTTTTAATGATATGCGACCCATGAAAGTGGCCCGTTTGATGTCCCCTTCAGCTATTATCGTACTCACTTTTATAAAAGACTAATTAAAGCTAATCTAGTAAAATAGGTTAAATTTGAATATTGTTAAACTTTTGTATAAGTTTTGGCATAACAATTGCTTAAAAAAACATATTTTTATCTAAAAGTTGGCTTAAGTAATTAATTGTACAATAAAAATGAATCATTTTTCCGTGAAAGAGTTTAATGAGGAATAAAAAAGGTGTTTATTTTTGTTCTTGATTGTATTGTTATATAAAAGACTTTGTATCGCCTCAAGGACCGATGCCTGCCGGCAATTGATTACGTGACATGCAAATTTAATCTAAAAGCATTTTAATATTTTTTTTATAAAATATATTTCGATAATGTTATTAATGAAATTAATGAGCACAAAATTTATGGGACATGAATAATATTTTGCAAAGTATTTTTTAATATGCCAAAAGAAATAATAGTGTTGTAAGTGATCGAACCGTATTCTTTGGCATTGTGTTGGGCAGAGTTTTCGTTTCTATACCAAACAATTATTTTGTGAAATGAATTATTTTGTCATACAAATATGTCGTACTTTTGGTTATTCTTATTTAGTGTTAATAAGCTTAGTGCATAGAGGAGTTGAATGCATTGATTTTATTTTATTAGAATAAATATCGTAATTCAAACGATTATCTTACAAGAAAATTAATCAACAGCTAAACAATCGTCGAATGGTATACCCAGTAGAATGTTCTTCAATAATGAATCTGCTATAAAACGTACAGAAATACGCTCTAGCTATTCAGTAAATATTTCCAATCAGTCGATAAACCATCAACTTCGTGAAAGTCGTCGTCTCATTCAAAGGTATTTCACATAGCTGAATAAATATTGAGTTCTATCTATACGTTCAAAGTTTCACCACTGAATTCAGTGTAATTGTACTTAATTTAATGAATCTTTAGGATCAGATGAATTAATGATGTTTTGGTAACATTCCTTAGTACCTATATTTAAGTCAGATGACGGGTATAGCGTAAGTTATTATTTCAAATATCATATTATTTGACGAGCCGGTTGGCGTGGTTGGTAGATACTTGCCTTACACGCCGAAGGTTGTGGGTTCGATTCCTACCCAGGACAGACATTTGTGTATATGGACATGTCTGTTTGTCCTGAGTCTTGATGTAATTATCTATATATAAGTATGTATTTACGAAAGAAAAGTAGTATATGTAGCAAATCAGTTGTCTGGTTTCCATAGCATAAGCTCTGCTTAATTTGGGATCAGATGGCCGTGTTATTATATTATTTTAATCGATATTTTAAAAAAATGGCTATTCGAAAGAAAGAAAAGAAATATGCTTCAACGTTAATCCTCCCTATTATAATTAAACACGGCTTCCTAAGCAAGCAAGAGATAGACAGAATCGAGTGCTTCTGAATTGACTTATCACGTGCATGGATTATGTCTACGGGGTGGAAATTCTGTATATAATTATACCTAAGTTTTTGATATCATCTTATAATATATCATCTTATAAGGTTTTTACTTTCATAATCATTATATTATAATTGTATTAAACGGTGACAATTAGACTTGGAGGTACCAATTTTAAAAATCTTGTAAAATTTTCCCTAATCTTCCTCTGGTAAAGCCTATTTAAATTTACCGTTATCCTTTCAAAATTTAAAGTAAGTTAAGATACTTGAACATTAATAAATTTTGTTTAATTATTCTTCCGTGACAGTAATTTATGTAATGCTGACATACGAGCCCACAAACCGAAGCGGTAAAGGTAATTAATCAAGAGTAATTAGAATTGATGACATGAGACATTTCTTTATAAAAATATAATAGAAAAGCAAATTTCAGCATTTAAAGTAATATATTTACGTTTTGCTCAATTTTTTAAGATATCATAGATATAAGAAAAATACAAAAATATTTTAGAATTGAGTGTAATTCGTTTTTAATTTATAATTTTCATATTTTGTAAATATTTAAACGAGATGCTACCAAATGTAAATTTCAAGCGACGCAACACATGTAACACGGAAATCTACGACGTGGATATGATGATTAGTTATATTTTAATACAAATCAAAAGAAATAACCACATACAAACGACTGCTTAAATGTTATTCGTTGTACGGGGCCCGATACGGCTATATCGACAATATCAATAATAAACAATATTACCCTGGAGTACAAAAACCCCAAGCCGGCTATTTTAATATTACAATGCAATTATTCGATCTTGGTCTTTATAAGGATCAGAAATCCTTTTGTTCCAATTAAAAATGAAGTACTAGAAATAGTAAATTACAAAATAACCTTTCTTCCTTTTGACATTTAATAGCTTTATTATTTTCAGTTAACTCTGAGCTAATCTAACAATTTGACGATGTATTTATTTTACATTGTATTTGAAAATAAGAACTATGCGAATAATTAATTAACCTAATTAAGACGATTGATGGTCCTTGACGGTTGCAATGGTCTTACTACTCTTAATGCTCTTTTACGCAATTAGAAAATATCGAATTAAATTTTACTCTAATTAAAATATGGCGTGAGTTTTTTTTTAATATAATTGATTATACACTTTTTATTAATAATAAAAATGAAAACTACTACGGATTAGAAAATACCCAGACCTGAAAAAAACTCGACGTGGTTTTTAGTCTAAATTTAATACTGTTATCAACTTTGACTAATAGGAAGAAATAGCCAAAGATAAAGAGATTATTTCATTCCCAAAGCATGTTCTATGAACTTATTAATTGTATAATAACATTCAAACGGTACTTTATATTTTTTTTTATTTAACAAAATAGATTTTCATTCTTGAATCCGGAAAAAAGGCTTGTCTGAATAATGTAAGAATAAAAGTCATATCTTATTGATTATGAAAGTTAATAAGAGATATTATTGAATTCTACGTATTAATAGCAGTAAGGATACCCTTACTGTAGTCGGAATAGCACTCGTACCCTTCTCTTTATTGTTAAACTAGGGATTCTGTTGAAGATAATCGAATCAGATTCCAAATATCTTGAATAATTAATTGATTAATTTGAAGTACGATATCCATTTTAAGATGATTAATAATTCCAATTATTTATATTGACGATATTGTTAGAAATTGAATTAAGTAAATTATTATTAACGGATCCATTGTAAAACAGATTGACAATATTAAAGTTTTACTAGTAGGAAGGTTCTGTGCAATTCCTATCGATGTCATTCATAATATTTTTTTTACTATTATTATTCTATTTATTTCGTATTGCTGTATTCCGGTTTGAGAGGTGAGCGAGACCTTCATGTATCAACTTAGATCACATGGTTGGCGGCACATTGACAGTGTAATGAATAATTTATATTTATTAGAGCGCCAGTATCTATGGGCGATTTGAAATATTTTATTTGTCTTCTGTCTGAAAGAAAAAAAACATTCGCAGAAATCAGGAGGGATGTTTAACCCAACTCAATTGTCGCTCTACGTCCTTAAATTTAAATAAAAAAGTAGTTTTATGCTAAAAGGCTGCTAAAGTGTTCTGTGTAGAAACGAACGTTTAAAAAAATCGTGTAGATTCGGAGAAAATTCGCTTTGACAGATGGGCAGACAGACACGAGAGATAAATTATAATAAAGACTATGTTTATCTTTATTTTGAAATTATTCTAATTGATCTTAATTCAAGTAGTATTTACAAACTCTTTTGAGTGACTTTACAAGATATATAAAATGCGAAGCGACAAGATATATATATATATAATCATAATCAATGTCATCGATAATTTCATCTCAATAAATAAATAAATCTAGTTTTTCTTTCGTATAATATCGGTAAGCTGATTGGCAAATAAGCCATAGGCATTGACGCTAACCAACCAAGCCACCAAGCTTGGGGACGAAGATTTTATATACCTTCTGCCTATAGTAATACTGACTCACGTGGCCTTCAAACTGGAACACAACAATACAAGCTATTTGGCGGCAGAATATATGATGAATAATGTCATAAATGAGACGTAATCATATTTAACATAACAATAGTTTGCATATTCAAAATTACATATTTTTTTTTTTTTATATATTCTCCGGGAGGGCAAATGACTCTACTCCACCTGTTGGTAAGTGGTAGTAGAGTCCAAACGCGACGACGGCCAGTACAGACGGGAAAAACGTTCTGCACTAGCCGCCTTCGCCTTGCCGGCCCGCAAGATGCCTCTTCACGCCTCGTTTGAAGGAACCCGGGTTGTAAGAGGAGGGGAACACGTGAGCTGGTAAGGAATTCCATTTTTTGGAAGTGCGACAATGAAAGGAGTTGCCAAATTTCTTTGTTCGCGATGGAATTGATGTCACAGTTAGGCGGTGACATCGAGAACCAGCTCGCGTGGACTTAAGAAGGAAGGGGGAAGCAGGAATTAGAGAGAATAATTCCTCAGAGCACTCGCCGTGATACAGTCGATAGAAAGCGCTCAGTGCTGCTATCTCACGACGCAATTGTAAAGGTTCAAGGGTGTTTGTGACCTTTACGTCGCCAATAATGCGTACGGCACGTCGCTGCAACCGGTCCAAGGCCTCAAGTAGGTACTTAGCGGAGCCATCCCAAAGGTGCGAGCAATATTCCACGCAAGACCGTACCTGTGTTTTGTACAGCAGGCACAGTTGTTGTGGCGTGAAAAAGCGCCGCACCTTGTTCAGAACTCCGAGTTTCCGTGAAGCTGTTTTTATAACAGCCTCGATGTAATCCCTTGGACTAAGGTCGCAGCGAACGTCAATCCCCAGCATGGCGATTTTGCTTTGCATCACCAGCGGAGTACCACAGAGGGAGGGAAGAGGGGAAAATGTTGACTTTTTCGCCGTGAGAGCGCATACCTGTGTTTTCTTGGCATTAAACTCAACAAGATTATCAGAGCCCCATTTGGCGATGAGCTCTAACGTCCTATCGAGTTCAATGACAAGATTCTTCCGCCTCTCCTCAATTTCCACTCGCCCAGCCACTGCGCGTCCGTGGTATCCACCATGCACTGTACTATCGTCTGCATAGCAATGTATGTTCCCAAGAGAGAGCATATCATTGATATGCAAAAGAAAAAGTGTGGGAGATAGCACAGATCCCTGGGGGACCCCAGCATTCACTACATAGAATTGTGAAGCGCAACCATCAACTAAAACACGAAGGCTACGCTTGTGTAGGAAGCTGGCAATCCAGGTGCATAGCTGAGCAGGCAGACCATATGCCGGCAGCTTGGAGAGAAGACTTCTGTGCCAGACCCTGTCGAAAGCCTTGGAGATATCGAGGCTGACAACCAACGAACTATTTTCTTAAAGCAACAATATATAAATATTTTACTGTGCAAAGACTTCTTCTGCAACAGCTTGGAGCTTACTCCACCACGATGTGATGGGTGGAATATGTGCCAAAATTTCATTTGGCAAGTTTTCCTACAATGTTTGTCTTCACTGCTGAGCACACAATGAATTTGTTATTGCAAATTAAGCAAATGACAACTCAGTTTTTTCAGCTTCAGGATTTGAACCCGCAACTTCCAGTTCAGGTCCACAATGGCTACTAGGTTATACCGGCTGTCATAATATCCTCATATGTCATCGAAATTTAATATGAATGAATAAAAATAATAATTTCGAATAACATATGCCATTAAATTGATGTCGCACTCTGTTAGAATTGGGTCAAAATACCTTTGAAATGCTGAGAAACTCCATGTGACATAATACGAAGTGCTTGTGGACGCTTTGACCGTTTTATATAGGACTGAATATAGTTGTATACGTGTATTGTTTTGTTGTGTTAAGCCTTCATTGTGTGCATGTCTTGAACAACCTTAATTTTAATCCTTTCAAGATATTATTTGGTGCAATACGCTTTACGATACTTTTTAAGTGTACATTATTATAGTAACAGCCTGTGAATGTCCCACTGCTGGGCTAAGGTCTCCTCTCTCTTTTTTAAGGAGAAGGTTATACCTTAAGGAAATTGCTAAGGTTTTAATCTCTTTTACTTGATAGATTATGTTCCGGCTGTTAACCATACCAACCATAAAATAAACCAATATAAGTTTATTTGCATGTGTGTATGTTGTAAATATTTCATAATATTGGTTTTAGAGATTTCTAAGGATGTGTATGTATGTGCTTTTCCTCCAGAGTTTTTTGCGTAATACATGATATTATCATATTATTATATGATAATATCATGATTACTATTGCTTGAATCGTGATGACCCAGAGGTTGGAAGACGAGATCTTTAACAGATGATTCCGAGTTCAAGCCCGACCAAGCAACACTGAATTTTTCATGTGCTTAATTTGTATGTATAATTCAGCTTGTGGTCCATGAACAAACGATCTTTAAATTGATACCTACCTTGTAATTAGTTATATATACACATACATAAATATATATAAAATATTTTTAAATTCGGATGGCAATAAAACAATAAAATAATTAATAGAATGTTTATATATTTTTATATTAAGTTTTTGTGTGGTACACGAACGATCGTTTGAAGGATTGCGTAGAACTTAGGTTAGTTCTCTTCTTTTCTTCAGGAAATCATTCCAACAACAAAAGGTGTAACAAAAGTGATAAAGTCATTCCGTACAGTTATCAGACGGCGCCGACCCCAATAATAAAAATTTATTAACATGACATATAATTAAAATTATCATGTCTTCATTCTTATGTTAGACATCATATTGCTAAACCGATTTCGATGAAATTTGTGTTGCTTGAACCCCACTTGTCCTAACGCGGGCGAAGTCTTGACCGAAAACTAGTAGCTTATAAGGTTAAAAAGGCACCAAGAGAGACGTAACATATCTTATTAATGTTATACCAAACTTTAACTATTTAAGTATTATTTATTAATTTCTTAAGTCTTTATTGCACACAATTTACAAACATTATATAAAATTACAAGTAGTACATAAAGTATGCAAATGCAGCCTTATCACATACAAGTAATCCCTTCCAGCATTCTCTATAAAAAGAAACATTTTTTTGTTCTTTTAAAATATCTTTTCTATACTCGTATAAGTTAGATCTAGAAATTATTAAGTATTAATTACGAGGCATAAATAAATTTATAATTTTAAATTAGTTTTATATTAATGTTACAGTTAAAGTGTATACTATTAATAAGAAAAATACAGCCCGAGTCATACATTTCCCTAACAGATTGCACTCTATACTTAGCTACGCTCTCTTCTTTTCGCTTTTAAAGAATTCTGAAATTTGCTGAATAGGACGTCTCGCTTTATCGAGGAACCCAGGAAGAAATTTGTCACTTGAATATTTTAAAACGCTTGGCGAAATAAGAACTCGAGATCATTATGTATGATTTTAATAATGCGTAAATAGTGTCGTCTAAGCATTTTTCATTAGCATTTTATGGGTGGTAGGGCTTTGTGCAAGCTCTTCTGGGTAGTCTCACCCACTCATCAGATATGCTGCCGCAAAACAGCAGTACTTAGTATAGTTGT